>NC_092209.1:44932913-45021059 GCF_043381705.1 Parasteatoda tepidariorum | reverse complement strand
CATATTTATTATCGATCTCGCCAAAAAAGGAATTTATTTCATATTAGATAATGCTTAACGCAAAGTATGTTTTATTCTTTTTTTCAGTGTTCTGAAGGGAAATATTTCTCCAATGAAGAAAGACTCTCGTGGAAGAGATGGAAGAAGGTAGAAGATTCTCCCTAATGGAAAGAAAAATGACACGCTTTCTGATGTTGGAGAGAATTCCCTTTTAATTTTAGTTATAGGCAAAGGCATCATGGTAATTGACAAAATAATACATGGTAGTTGGAATTGGTACCAAGTATTATTACATAGCTACAAAGTATTTGGAGATATTTGACTCCAATTACTGAACCAATAATGTATTTTTTATGATAGGTTTTTTACAGCTTTTCGACTAAGTAAGTTCAGTAGAAAGTAGCTTGGTGGTCTTAAATTTTAAATATCATGAGTTGCCTCGAGCAACAGCATTATGTCAACTGATATTGAATACAGTTAATCTTTATTCTGATGCGATGAATTATTAAATAAATGTTTTGCTTAATATAATAACGTAAAGTCACCGAGAAGATAAAAATAATAAATAAATAAAAAACAACATTGGAATTATTTTAGCTTTATTATTTGTGTCGATATTTATCTTACAATTTTGTGCCCAATTTTGTATAGTTGATTAGTGCTGATTAGTTGATGCCAATCCTCCCACCCCCAGTACGAAAAACGGGTATTCAGACTAGTTTATTAACAAAATAAATTACTGACTGGTTTCTAATTCAATATTATTTTCAAATAAACGAGTCCATATTTTCTTATTAGCTTAACCAAAATAATATCGAATTAGCCATAAATGTGTATCAGTTTATAATTTCTCGAAAAGAAGTAGCTATTTTTTAAGTATTAAATATTAATTCATGTGTCAATGATATTTTATTAATCTAAAATGATTAATTTTATTTTTTACTTGCATACATGCTTTCTTAAACAAATTATTAAATGCTTCTTAGACATTTAAAAATTAATAAAATATAGGCTAATAAAAATTCGGATGCAATAATACCTTTAAAATTTAAATTTGGGCTAATAAATATGGGCTAGTAAATATGCCTAAATAAAGCTATAATAAAAAAAGTATGGGCTAATAAAAATTTAAATATAACAATCATAGGCTCCTTTTAAATATAAATTTCAATAAAATATGGGTTCATAAAAATTCAAAGAAATAATTATTGGTTCCTTAGACACTTAAAGTTAAGTAAAATATAGATTAATAAAAATCCAAGAGTAATAATCTCAGGTATCTTTGACATTTAAAATTTAATAAAATATAGGCTAATAAATTTCAAATTTGATAATCATAGGCTCCTAGGGTCCTTAGACATTTAAAGTTCTACAAAATTAAGGATAATAAAATTTTAAATGTAAAAATCATAGGTTGCTGAGGCATTTAAAGTTCAATAAAAAGAGGCTAATAAAAATTCAAATGTAATAATCATAGGTTGCTTCGACATTTAATATTCAGTAAAATACATGCTAGTTAAATTCTAATTGTAATAATGATAGGTACCTAAGACGTTTAAAATTAAACAAAATATAGGCGAGTAAAAATTTAAATGTAACAAACATAGTTTATCATACTTCGAATGTTCCTAGACACTTAAAGTAGACAAAAATGTAGGTTAATAAAAACTCAAACATAAAAAATTTATTTATGAAAAGTTGTAACTTTGACTGTTATAATATTCACGCTTAATTAACATTTTCCCTTGCATGATTATAAATATTAAGCCATATAACTCTCATAAGATCAAGCTATTAAACTTAAATCTATGGAACATAACTTTTTTTGGTCCTAGTCACGTAAATTGTATTGACTCTGACTCCTGCAAAATTGTTTTCGACTCCGATTCCAGAACCATAGCTATTACAAAAGGATGGGATAGATTATAATAGCATGCAAAAAAATAGTTAGCATATCTGATTTTTTAAAATTTTAAATGCATTTTTGTATTCATGAACTCATTTTTAAACTAGTTACTTAAAATAATTTTAAATATTAGCTAGTTTTCTAGTGTTTTCTTTTGTTTTTGAGTCCTTTCTTCGAAAAATAAAAACAATGAGCATAGAAAAGTTTCAAAAAATAAATTTTTTTTCTTACTTTATTGATTTTCGATGAATTTTACCATTGTTATTTGTCTCATTTCTTATAACTAGGTTTAATAATTTCCTTTTAAATAAATATAATCTTTTTCAGAAAAAAAACACTTAATTTTTTAACTACTCATACTAAATCCAATGAGAAGCTATTTAAGACTCTAAAAATTGAAAAATATTCTCCAGTCTTAATTTTATCCTAAAGATCATCGAATGGGTTCATTTTTTATGACCGTACGGATTTGTCATTAAATCATTAAAATGAGTGAAAGGAGAAAAACGAAAATCTTTCTCAGAATTCTATTTGGTAAGTACTAATATTGTTTAAAAAAAGCTCGGAAGTGTGAAATTGCGTCATTTAATTATTTCTTCAGTGTTACTGAGTAATTCTTTCAGTGTTATAGTGTTATTTTTTCAGGATTACTGAGGTAGTATATTAAAATAGGAAAAGAATTAGCATTTTTCAATAATTTTGAAATTATAACCAAGAACTAATGAATGAATAAATAAATAATCCCAAGAAAGTAAAGCGGAAAGATGTAACTTGTTCAAATACACTGGTTATCATAAATTAAGGAAAAATCACAAAAATAGCGATAACTCTTTCAAAAGTAAGCCAAACCGTGCAAAATTTGCATATGTTGTCCACTAAGAGTAGCTGAGTAAAATTGCAATATGCAAATTAGTGGCGCTGCACTCGGCTTACGTCATCTGCCTGGAGCATAAAAGTCCAAGTTTGAGAGAAAGCACACAAATTTTACTGTGATTGCGACATTGAAAATCTGAGATAGCCAATTCGTAATAATGACCTCTAGGCATCATTTGCCTGAAGAACTACGATGGAGAGCCATCGGGAGACTAGAGGCAGGGCAGAGTCAATCAGAAGTGGCCAGATGGCTAAATGTGAGTCCATCTGTGGTTCATAGACTTTGGAGGCAATTTCAAACCACAGATTCGGCATCTAGGAGGTTCAGTCAAGGACGGCCAACTGTTACGACCAGTGCCGATGACCGATATTTGACATTAAGTGCACGCAGGAATAGAACCGCTACTCCGACACATCTTAGATCCTCTCTTGCTGCAGCCACCGGAAGGTTGGTGTCAACGTCAACTGTGCGCAGAAGGCTCCACGAAGGTGGTCTGTATGCGAGACGACCAGCCATTTGCGTGCCGCTCACATCACGCCATAGGAGAGACCGTTTGCAGTGGGCCCGACAACATGTCCACTGGACGTCAGATCAATGGAGGCCTGTTCTCTTTACGGATGAGTCCAGGTTTAGTCTAGAAAGTGACAGTAGACGTTATTTGATATGGAGAGAACCTGGGACCCGTTATCATCCATCAAACATCCGTGAAAGAGATGCATACGGAAGAGGCAGTGTCTGTGTTTGGGGAGGCATATCCTTAGGAGGGCGCACATACCTCCATGTCTTTCCAAGGGGAACCGTGAATGCTCAGGTTTATCGAGACAACATCCTTGATGCTTATGTGCGCCCATATGCCGGGGCAATTGGTGATTGCTTCCTGTTACAGGACGATAATGCAAGACCACACAGAGCTCGCATTGTTGATGATTATCTTCAACAGGAAACAATTACTCGCATGGAGTGGCCAGCTCGATCCCCGGACTTGAATCCTATCGAGCACGTTTGGGATGCTCTAGGGAGGCGTGTATCTGCCATCAATCCGCCCCCTCAGACCCTTGCCACGCTTGCAACTGCTTTACAAGAGCAATGGCTCTCACTTCCTATTGAACTGATAGACCGCATAATTGAAAGCATCACACATCGCTGTTTGTGCTGTATTGCTTCTAGAGGCAATCATATTCCATATTAAAGGTACTTTTTCTATTGCAAACCGATACTTCCAATTTGTTTATTTTATACATGTGCTAATTTCTATACTACTATTAATGTCTGATAATTTCTTTTTATGTTGTTTAATACCTTACTATGTGTTGTATATTGTGGGTAAGTTTCATAAAATTCCATGTGTAATTTCTTGAGTTATCGCGATTTTTGTGAATTTTCCTTAATTTATGATAACCAGTGTACTTCATTCACTTTAAAAACAGGCATAAATTCAATTTCGACAATGATAAAATTATTTCCATCCCAGTCACACAGCTCATCTTGACGCACTGTAATCTTTTTTTATTCATATGAATGCTCATTCTCCTGTTAACGAAATTAGTTTCTCCATAATTCGGAGAAAAATATTTTATAACGAGGCTTTCAGGAGAAATTTTCTAGACATCAGTCTGGCATCGTTGCGGGTACCATGGTTACGAGGAAAAGTCGCTTCGAATAGGGGTGTGAGGTGAATAGTTTTGTCTTTATCTTGGCATGGGTCAGCGTGAGTAAACCAATTGAAACTTTCATTTCTCCATTGCACCCCCTTATAAATGTGCTCTTGTTCTGTTTCTCATCGATTTTTTCCCTCTCTCTCGGCTGCTATGGTTTTTCTACTTATGTTTCTCACCTTATTTTTTCATTGGCATATTTGCATTTTATACTTTAATTCACTTTTGTTTCTTCTCATTCTCGTTTGGCGTGCCTTGAAAATGGGCGCCTATTTTTTAGAGCTTGAAACATGTCGACTGTTATTTTCGATTTGAATGTTTCTGAAGCGAATGAAGCACATAAATAAGCAATAACCAATCAGTTGAATTGGAGCGATGATGAAATTAAACTACTTCACCAATATTTTTACTGAGTGACCATTTTCAAATTTCTACTTATTTCTCCTATTTAGATTGCACCACGAAAATTTTATTTAAAAAGTTTTAAATTTCAAGTCGATAAAAATCGTCATTTCGGTCATATATTTATAAAAGATATGTCCAAGCAAATTGAAAAATATTTAGATCTTCAAGAATCAGCTAAAAATTGCACTATTCGGTGTCAAAAATATAAGTATAAATTTATTTGAGTAATAATGTAAAATAAATCATAGTAAATAAATCAAGAATAAAGGCACAGAAATGGACATACTATAGTTTCGTTTCTAAGAACAAGAATCTACTTTAGAGTAGCAAAAAACTTCATTAAGGAAAAAATTCCATTAAAGAAAAAAAAAATCCTAAGAACATTCCTAGAGAGGTGGTTCGTATTTATGAATCCGAAATTATATTATGTCTATTATTCTGCCTTTGGTTGTACTTAATTTACGTTGCTTTCTTTTACTCAGACGCAGAGGAAAAATGATGGTAAAATGAATATACTATATCGCATTGACATTTTGGTAAAAACAAAACCATGATTTTGTTTAATGAAACCGAAATATATGATATTTCATCCATTCATAAAGTAATTTTTCTGATTATATGCTAACGGCTTACCGGAAATTCTGATTTTCAAAGTTATGGTACTTTATTACCACTAAAAAAAAACTAAACTCAGTGGCACGACAGCCCATAGAGGACCAAGACCTACTGTGTCCATCTCCGTTTTCTTGAACTTGGGCTCTGGGGTGCAGGAGTAGATGTTGCAGGAGTAGCTGAAAGCGGATGAAAGGTTGAGTCAACCTTTCCCGGTCCGAGGATCCAACCCAAGACCTGCAGCATGGGAGCGCTAAGAGCTACCACTCAGCCACCGGGCGTCACTTTATTACCACGCATTTAGTAAAAATACAAAAATGTGTGCTTTAAGTTAAGTTAATATTCGCGTTGTTTTTTCTAATCATATGGTAAAGGTCTACCGGAAATTCTGGTTTTTAAAATTATAGTTTTTATTACCACACATTGAGTAAAAAAAAAAAACGAAACTAAGTATTACATTTTACCGAATAAATGGTTTACATGCCAAGCTATAAGGTATCACCAAAAAATTACCGAAGTTTGCCAAATTTACCAAATTTTATCACATAACATAAACCATATTTTATTGATAATTTTACCAAAATCATAACCAAATCACTTCGCTAAAAATTACTGAGCTTGTTATGAATGCGGTTTAAAAAACAAATTATGTTTATTCTGAGAAACCGAAATATTTATCAATTCAAATGAAATTTCATTATAGTAGTAAGTATATGACTTAAGTTTTAAACTTTTTTTTCAACTTGAAATTTTGAACTAGTATCTTGAAATATGTAGTGAATCATAGATGTTGTTTCTCCTCAATTAATTGTTGAACTTTCAGTTTAACAATAGTCAGAACACAAGCATAATTACATGGAGAGTTTTCGTTGCATAATGTGGTAAAATTATCGAATGATGTTTATCGAATTATTGTTTTGTTTATACTTACACTTTCAAAATGTGTATATATCATAAGTAATCATAAATAACCAATGTAATATAATCATAAGTAATCAGTAATGTAGTATAATCATAAGTAATCAATGTAAAGCAGATGAACCTCTGAAAAACCTGTGTTCTGAAGTTTTTAAAAATATTAAGTCTTTTGGAAGTATAGAAAGTGAAGAAATGATAATTTCGGACTAAGTGCCATTTTAATGGGATAACTTGTATCTGGACTAAAAACATAGATGTGTAAGTACCCTGATATTTAGATCAAAATAAATTTTTGTTACAATATTAGTGGAATAACTTATAATTATATTTCCCCATTTCGGGAGTCATACGAAACCGGAGAAAGCTATTATAGACTCAAGTGATTCAAAACTAATTTTGTTAAAATTTACTACTTGTAGTGAAGTTATAGGTTCCAAATGAAATATAGAAAGTAGCTGATACTGATATTGGGGTAATAGGTCTTGTGCGCCCCCCCCCCTGAACCGAATACTTATTCGGCATTTCGAGGTGAGTCATCACTATTACGATTTAGTACAGGGAAAACTGCATGTAACCAAGAGTGTTTTTAAGCAATAATTTTTTTTAATTGTCTTTTATTAAATCTAATAGCGTAAAGCCACCGAGAAAAGTAAAAATGAAATTACATACTGATGTTAGTTAAAATGTTCATAAAGTAGTAACAGTAACACTTTAAGTACTTTCGAGAACTACATGTATTACAGTTGAGAGCTACATGCACACAGGTTTCCTCAAAGTGACTTGCTCCTGAAAATACACCAATAGTATTAAACCATACCAGTATACTTTCATACAATTAGTATAAAGTACTGAGGATAATACATGACCATAGGAAACGGGGGGGGGGTGTCAAGAAATTTTCTTAAACTTTCCGTCTTAGCTTAACTTTCTTTATTTTTCTTATTACCAATGAGCTGCATAATCAGTCTTGCCGATGAGCAGACCTAGTGCGTTCTGCAGAAGCAGTATCCACTCTTTCAGGACCACCACAATGGATGAGATACCGTTGGTCATGTTAATTTGGACGTCTAGTTCCTGCCACACTAGATGGCAGCACCGAGACTCTATTTGTAGTGCACTAGGAATTTAATTTTGCCGGAAATGTCAAGAGACAATAAGGCACTCCAGGGATCTTTTACATGGCGCATAATCATACGACATGGCCGCTGAGGATTTTCTGCATCCCGAAAATCCGGTGTCTGGGCCGGGGATCGAACCCGTAGACTTGGGCTCAGAAGGCCGACGACAAACCAACTGCGCCACCCAGACACTAACAGCTTAACTTAAAATTGTTAAAATTTATACTTAACTTATAATTCATACTAAATGATAAATTATTGCGTTTTGAAAACTTTTTGATGGAAAACCACGCCAGTTAATCCTGGTCTACCATGCTTTTTTGTACGAAGTTTTAACTTTTTACAATGCTATTATTTTTTTTGTCATTTCAGCTTTTATTCTGCATAAGTCTGTAGAAAGTCATCCATCAGATGTCAGAAGCATCGACGGATTAGATGTTGGCCCACCTTATAACATTGTCAGAAATCCTGATGAAGGCGTTTCAGTAAAAGAAGAAAATCAAACCATTTCTGTGAACTCATTAGGAAAGCTAAAAGATTCTTCGCTTGAAGCTGAGACTGGAAATAAATTGATTAATTTACTTGAAACTACCAATTTTTTTACCACAGCTGAACCTCATCAGGAAACTGACCAAGAGCTAAAATTATATATAGAAGAAGGAGTTAATGAAAAAGAAGAGAAGGAGGGTAAAATTGACGATGGATCAAGTTTAGAATCGATTTATGGTACAGATGAAGAGTTTAATGAAGAGATTAATACCGTAATCATTCATGGCAATGGAAGTTCATTTACAATAAGACCGCATAAAATGATTGTAATAAAGGACTCAGCAGAACTGGGTGAGTGTATTTTATTCCTGTTCTATATGATTAAAATAGTTTTTGTGGTAAATTTTTTAACGGTATTTTGATTATTTCTAATCTACTTATGAAATGAAAATATAAGAGAATAAACTAGAGTCAAGAACAATACAAATTTATTACCGAAGGATAAGTGTGTGCGATTACACTTTCGAATATAATAGTCATGATTGTCCTTTGGATGGACTTTTAGATGAGACTAACCCACATTTACGCTAAAAGGAGATGAAAACTACAGAAAACTTCCATGTTTATCCCGACGGCAGGGGGATTCTACCAATGAGCCGTCTGTCACTAGTGCTAGTTTGATGCAGAATTCGTTTCCACTAGCTATCGCTGGGATTTGATCCTGGGCTACCTGAATGGGCTCTGTCCTTGGAATCACCGTGGCTCCTCCATCGAATAAATGTTTGCAATAGATAGCAGAAAGTTAATGAGGCTATTTATTTTACGATTCAGGGAGTGAAAAAGTTTGGAAACGGTCAAATATTTCGAGAAATATATATAGGATCGAAAGGTGATGCATTCAATATTTTTTAAAACAGTATCAATAATACTAAACTATAAAAACCTATCCACTAATACTGACATCCCTATCTTCAGGGGGTAGGGATCATTTTTGGAAATGTTAAATATGAACCCTTATTTTTCATTGCAGATTCAGATTCTCCAGAAAAAAGTAACCTTATTTGAGTTGTAGGTTTGTGCATTTTGCTTCACAAATGGCACTGCAACTGGGAAATTTATATAAAAAAGTACAAACTGCTTAAAATCGTGACAACTAGAGATCCATTGTAGGTTTTTGCATTTTGCTTAACAGAGGGCGCTGTAACCGAGAAAATTATGCAGAGTATAGACTGTTTGAATAGGAGATAATTCGAGGCCCATCAGATTGAAAATAAAAAATAAACAAAAATAAGAAAGTATGATATTTTTTAAAAAAAAATCGATAACTTTTTTTCTACATATCTATTTTTGTCTTCGTGATTCTGATGTGTCCAGAGATTTGCCATTTTCAACAGCTTGTATTCTATCTAACCTATTTTCGGTTACAACGCCATTTCTGAAGCAAAAGGCATAAACCTTCAACTCTAATAAATTACTTTTTTTTCTGGAGACTCCATATCAGCAGTAAAAAAATACAAGATTCATAATTTGGATTTCAAAGTCGCTCTGCAAATTTCTCCCAAGGGGTGGAAGATCGAGTATGATATTATTGTACAGCTTTTAAAAAATAATAAATATGAGTATTTTCGGTTTTTCGATCCGATGTATATTTCACGCGACATTTAACAGTTTCTTAATTTTTTTTACCTGCTGTATATAATTTTTCTATGTATGTTGGAGACATGTAAATAAACCGCCCATTGAAAATGGAAGAATCAAACAGGCTGACTCTGTATCATAAAGAACTGCAATGGGTTGTAAATCATCCAGATTCCTTCAACTTTTTCTTAACCCCTTCCTTCTCGCTCCAGTGAAAATGACGGGTAAAGGTTTTGCCCTCTATTTCTCTCTCCCGTGAAATTCCCGGACTGAAGTGCTCAGTAGTAACGCGCCAATAAGAATAAATCTAATTCATTTCTTTTGCTCGGAAAACATTTTATTTCTCATTTCACACTTCAGATGGCAGTACCGGGATATTTTTAAGGCAATTGTGGATAGTTAGTTTATCTTAAACTAGATGTCAGCACTAATCAAATATGTGCACAATATACGTGTATTAAAAAATAGGCTATTTTTATGACCGTTTTCTGGAAAATTAAGCGATTGTTAAGGGGTAAACAATTATTAAATTTCTATCATTTTTTTAGATGAAGAAGAC
Source organism: Parasteatoda tepidariorum (assembly GCF_043381705.1). Lineage (NCBI taxonomy): Eukaryota > Metazoa > Arthropoda > Arachnida > Araneae > Theridiidae > Parasteatoda > Parasteatoda tepidariorum. Next base: position 45,010,885 of record NC_092209.1, on the reverse strand, counting down.
GAAGAAGATGACGAAGAGAAGGCCAGTGTCATACTAGGTTCTTTAAAGAATGATAGTTACATTCATAGAATATCACGAAGAAAAGTTTCACCTAATGTTTATGGTTATGGCTACCATTCTGATTCTGTAAGCGAGGATGATGCATTAGTATACAACGCTCGTGCACCTGCACCTGAATCTGAATGTGAAACTGAAACTGAATGTGAAGTTGAAAGTGAAGAACGTCTAACTGCACCTAAGGGTTCATGTAAGGTTCCTAAAAATTTCGCTCATTCAGAAGTTTTTTGCATAGTTTATGGATCGTATACGTAAGTAAACATTTAAAAAATTAAAATTGTATGAAAAAAATCTTTGCAACTTTATATTTCATTTCACTTGTCTTCATCTCTCTTGTTCGCTTTAAGTGAGATCAAAACAAAAGTATAACCTGATTAACCATGCAAATAAATACTAAAAAAACTTCCAAAAACATACAAATCGGAAAAAAACAGTCGATATGATCAAAGAACTCAAAAATAAGCATCCTTTTTCAAGACTTGTTAGATATAAATAAGAACAAACAAAAGGAATTTGAAATATAAAACTTAGAGTTGCCAAAGGGAAATGGAAAAATAAAGGTGACAAACAAAACTAGAAAGAATCACAGTAGCCGAGAGGAAAAAAGTTTGAAGAACAGAACATGAAAAACCTCAATGGCCGAGAGGAGCAAACACAAGTAAAATGCATTTCCAAAGGCTATGGAGAAATTAATGTCGTTTAACAAGGGAATCAGCACATGAAAAAAATAAAATATGAATAAAATAAGATTCCAGGGCATCAAGTTGAGATGATGTGTTTGGGATGGAAATAATTTTGACATTGTCGAAATTGAATTTTCGTCAACTTCTGACGCGAATTAAATATTTAAACAAGTTACGAGTTGCTTATGAAAAATGAAAAATTAAAGTTCATATGTTAGAATCTTGGGCATAAATTCAATTTCGACAATGTCAAAATTATTTCCACCCCTGTCGCATCAGCTCAGCTTCATGCTTGTTCCCATTAGTTCCGCCTCTCCATACCGGGGGCAATGCATTTCATTTTGATTCGGCCCTCCCGTGTACTGTGGTTTTTCTAGTTACGTTTACAGCCTTCATTCTTCCATTTTTAGTTAGCAACTTAACGTTTTATATTTTGAATCTCTTTTGCTTATTCTCATTCAAGTCTGCAAGTCGTTAAAGTAGATTCCTATTTTCTAACCATTTGAAACATGCCGATTGTTACTTCTTATTTATATATTTTTGAAGTGAATGAAATTTTTAATCAGCTTCAGTTTCTTGGGATTATTTATTTAAAGACAAAGGTGTTGTAAAAATTTGCGGAATAACTAACTGGGTGTATGACAATGTTGGTAGACGTTCGAAAATGCAGCAGACGGCGAGGTTGTATTGAGTTTAATAATAAAAATTATTATAAAAAATTTATTTATTGGAAATAAGAGGATGAAAGCGATTTATTTAATTTGATCAAAGGAAAATAAATTATATAAGATATCAACATGAACTTCAAACTTTACAAAACATACACTTTTCCATTTAACTTTAAATGCTAAAGACGACTGTTGCATGAGGAGTTTTGTTAGTAAATCAAATAAAGATGAAATACGGTACATACGACATGGTGTAAGAGGATAAGTTTTAATTTAAAACACAAATATTTTAGTATATGGGTTCAATATTTTCCGAGTTTCAAAGATAATTTAAAAATTAGTCATACTTACAATAAAAAACCATTTTCTATTTTATTTTTTAAAATTTTTTTCTATCTCCGTTGTCAATTTATTTCAAATTTTATTTGAATAAATTATACAGATAGACGTGTTTAAAAAAATTACACACTTAGACTTGCAATAAAATTTTTTTTCTACTTTTCTTTTGTGTTTACTCCTTATTTGGTGTGTTCTTCACCCGGAGCGCTATTTTTAATCTCTTAGGTCTACAGAACCGTTGTTGCTAAGTTTCTGAAATTCCGACATTGACAAGGAGCATATACCATTGNGTTACGTATATATATATATATATATATATATCCTCCATATCCTAAATTTTTTTTTTCATCATTAAGATTTCATTACACGTTTTTTAATGTTAAAATAGTTTTTTACAAACACAATGATAAACATGGATAGCGTAGCTGGTGGACGAAAAACTAGTAACTCTGTCGGCCATTATCTATCTAAAGGTACCTTCGGATTGAATAAAGTTGACACGTCTTATGTACAAGGGAATTCGAATTGTAATATTGTAGTGGTAGTTACACTACATTACTCCCCCACCAGAATTGATCAGAGCACTCTTACCTTAACAGACACACCCTCTTCGATTTTAACACGCTTACTTCGATGGACGATCCACATTCAACAGTAGACTTGCTAATTGTGACTGTGATATTATTCTCTTCACTCTGTTGCTACTCAGTCTCGATCACACACAACGTCGGCCTGCATACGCTTGACTGCTAATGGCAGCACATGAAGGACCACCACCTTGAATTTAATACAGCTCTCACGATCTGGTGAACTTAATCTGGTGAACTTAAAACACCTCTCCTGGTTTCTCACAAAACAGCAATGAATCAACTAAGTGGTATCCGTTCATCGAATTCTATCACAGACAAAATTCGGGTTGGAGAGTACAGTAGAGTGTCTACCATTACATTTATACAATTTCAATTTACTAGTATATAAGACATGTTAAATCAAATCTAGGGTGGGGTACCTTTTCATAGATGAAGGTTGAAATTGTCGGTAACACAAGCTACTTTACTGAATTAGTATTCCTAAGTCGGTAGTGGTCTGGGAAACAATTCTAAGGATGATACGAAGACTTGTTATCACAACTTTGAAGAGGGGATGGCACCCTGGCTTCGATAGTTCGACGACTATCATATGAAGTCGAGTACTTCACGGTAAAAGAGTTTAACGAGGACAGATAGCGCACAAACTCGATACATCGGTAGATTGATCAAAGTGGTCATCCAAACATTTTTTGACCGGAGTCAGTGAAGCTGGCTGAAGGAACCATCTCTTACGATCAGTTCACTGTGACTAAGCCATTTTAATCATTAACCATTTTAAACTAAGAATACATAACATTCTGAAATTTTATAAAAAATTAAAAGTTTGTGAAATCTAATTCTACCCAATTTTTTGATGTATTTTGAAGTTTTAGTCTCGCCTTTCTTAGAACACATGTTACATATTACCGGTTACAAAACTATACTTTGGCAAAGAAAAATCAAACGCGCTATTGAAATATGGCAAATCACAACTGAAGAAAGCGGATTTATAAAATGTCAAAACCAGTTTAATTGTAATCATCTTTAGAATTCTTTCTATTTCCTGAAGCAATTAAATGCATTTAGATGTTTTTAGTCTCGCCTTCGTTCAAAGCGATTATCGCTATATGTAGTGTATCTACCACTACAAAAATACAGTTACAGTTTCCTAGTATATAAGACATGTTAACTCGATTCTATGTTGAGATACCTTTTCATAGATGAAGGTTGACATGATCGATAACTACTCACCCCCCACACTAGACTTTATGTTTTTTTCATCCCTCATAAACATTAATTTTCAGACCTATGTATGGACTTTTTTAATTCATTTTGACAACAATTTAGATATTAGATGGCAATTATTATGACACGTCTTGTATTTGCTGTAATTAAGTTGAAAACTTGCTAATTGGAATTACAATCATAATTCTATCAAGTAGATGAATAGTAATAAACAAATAATTCTTTTTCAAGGAATTGCACTCAAACTTGCACCAGAGGTTACAAACTAAAAGGTAAACCATATCATAAAAGAATACAAGTATGCTACAAGAGTAGGGGAGTATGGGGTCCTTCCAAATCCTTCTCTGACTGTGTGCGTAAGTGGCAGTAATAATTTTGAATTATAACATTTAGAATTTTAAAATTGATTATTTATAACTTTGAAATCTTTCAGATAGAACTTTGAAACCTATCAGTGATAACTTTGAAATCCAGCACTTAGAATTTTTTTCAAAGCATAAAATATTTAGAAAGCTGCTAGAAACTTATTTGATTTTCTAGATATTCAAATCTGACTTTTTTCATGCGTTACTAAATACGAGTCAGAAGTAAATTATGATGTCATTTAAAAATATTTCTTGCGCATGCGCAGTAAGAAAGGATTACTTGAAATAATCATATCTTGCGCACTTTATGACAAAATTTTTCAAATTTAAAATGATATTTTCGTTATTAATTAAAAATTATTCTTAAAACTTTACTTAATAATATTGGATATTTGTTGTCGTCGTAGGCCATTAAGGCAAGGGGGCGATTGTTTTTGTTTTCCAGTGGCGCCATTTATGGCCAAGAATTCGACTTCTGCCACACCCACATGTCTCATCCGTTTATAGGGGGAACCCATTCATATATTCATTCATTCATTCATCCACAGATCATTACTTTGACCTGAACCAGAGAGCGATCAATCTCTAATTCAGTGTCCCCAGAGGTATAATTTGTCATGGAAACATGGAGGATTTCGTGACCCGAGGGATTTAATGTGTACCAGTCACTATATACTACAGGGAGGTCTTTGACCGGCTGGATTCACACTTCCGTTTTTCCGAATGGGAGTCCAGTGCACTACCATTAGTGTATATCCATGAATATTTAAGCTAGCTTTATGAAATCTTTTGAAATTATTACTTATATTAACCAAAATTTGTACAAATTATTATTGATATTTTTTTCGACATAGGGTGTTCAAAAACACTCTTTTCTGTTCGTGATTTATTGCCGGTCTTTAAAAGTTTTAAACTTCATTTATGCTAATGAGAAATCGAATAACCTAAACACGTCGAATGTTATAAAATGATTATTTGAGAAATATAACAGATGAGTTAATATAAAATTGTTTCCATAATTTTCTGTACTCCTTTACTTGATCGGTTTTATATATGAGATTCTTTTTTCGTATTGCTTGATAGCTTAGAATAACTACGACAGAGCTCAATGAAATAATCAAAAGTATACATCTTTAAAGTGATGAATAAATAAGATAGTAAACAATGCTTGATTTAAAAAAGAAAATACAACAATATTTCAGTAAGCAAATTATGTGCAGAATCTTTGATCGTAAAGTAAACCTTTTTTAATTATCTTTCCCATTTGAGGGAATCGAATTTTTAAATATTTCGAGCTTCTTCTCTGGTTCTTTTGACGTCGAATAATCAAAATTTAGCTGTAATATTAATGAAAATTTTTTTGAAGTTGCTCTTAAAAATTTTATGTTGTTTTATAAAGTTTATTTTTATTTATTGCAGCTGAAGTTGACTGCAACATTAAGATCTCCAGTGGCAGAGCGCATTGTACTTATAATTCCATAACGCATCACCCAACGTGTAAAGTACATTGTAAAGCTACTAATATTAAAGAACTTAAGTCCGCAAAAAAATACAAATGCAAAAAACATCCAAAAAAGGACAAAGCACAGTGGAGCCCCAAATTACCCAAATGTGCTAAGCCATCAAAAAAAAGTAAGATAATTGAGTTATAAATAGTTTTTTCATTAGATACGATACCGACAAAACTGACCTGGTGATCGTCTCAGGGCTTAAATGAAGAACGAAAAGGGTTGGTTCCTTCCTTACTTTAGAAGACGCTATACTGTGTTAGAAACTTTTCATCACAAATTTTCCTTCAACTCCATAAGTATTTAAAATTTAAAGTATGACAAAGTTTCAAATTCTGAAAAAGAAATTCTAAAAATATTAAAATCGCAGGTCGAAAGGTACTTTATTTACGTCACACTAGAGCTGAACAATGGGCTATTGGTGACCGTCTGGAAAACATCCTAGAAGATGATCCGAAGACACTCGGTAACAATTTTGTATCATCTGCAGAGGGGATATCTTCTCCGGTTTGGTCGTACGACGACCTGCCAGCGAAGTCGAGCACTTTACGCAAGAAAAGTTTAACGGAGACTGATACCGCACACCCTCGGTTCCTCAACAGCAGATCAAAGTTGTCCCTCACCCAAACACTGACCACCAACCAGTGATGCTTGACTTTGGTGTTCTATTAGGTGTTCTATTATATATATATATATANCAGTTATATATATATATATATATATATATATATGAAGGGCTGAATGGTCTGTCTTATGATGAGCCGAGTTATCTGACTCTTCTTTAAGAGACATGTTAAATTGTGACTTTTTAAAAAAAAAATTATGAGTTTTTTGAAGTATTTAAAAGTTTTAATGTTAAATAAATTATGAACATTGATTTATAAAAATCATAAACATAAATCAACATTAGAATTTTGCGAATAATTTGATCACTTATGGTTCTTTCGCATAGCTCTTTTTAGCAGGAGTTTCTTACTTTTAAGAAGCAGTATTATGCCAATCTGTTTTCTGACATTGACCTCTTGTCTTATCAAATGAATGTTGAAATGAAGTAACAACTCAATTTTTAAGAACCTCCTAGTAATATCTTTTTACCAACGACAAAAATTGGTGACAATTATTTTTATTGCAAACATAACAAATGTCCCAATATAAAAAACGATTTGAAGAAATCCATTAAATAAATGGATTGAATCGGGAATGTAGATTTTTCTGCGTTCTGCTTGTGAAACCAATTATATTCTTACACTTTCTAAAATAGTAAAGGTGCTTTAACTTATGACAATGCTAACTAAAACAAAACTACAACATATCAGATTTTAACAGTTTAAATATAGTTGTACGGGCATTTGTTAAGTTTGCCCACAGACTATATCATGTCAAAGGCAGTTATTTTTAAAGGATTGTCTTATTTTCTCTTTAAAGAACAACACCATGTTTTGGCGAGGCTTGTAAAAAAAATAATTAAACTTTCAATGATTAAACTTGTTCTAGCAGAAAGCATGAAACAGTAAAACTACTTTTTCAGTTTTTTTTCGATTGATTTTTCGAAAAGTAATTTTTGGAACATCCAGTGTAATCACTTCTTAAAATTTTCTCATTTATAAGAATTATTTTGTATTTAGGGGTTATTTCTTTGTTTTCTAAATTGAATAGAGTTATAAGTAAAAATTAATATGACTCTGTAGAAAAAGAGTATTTTCGTACCAAAATTCGCCATGATTTCAGTTAACTAGTAAACATGTTTTAATTTCCTTCTTGTGAAACCAATTTAAAGTACTATTTTCCTTCAGTTACGTTCATTCACTTGGTTATTTCTTGGTGAAACATAACGTACAAGCATTATTAATAAGCAGTATAATTAATATTTAATTAAGTATTAAGTATAATTAAATAAGTATTATTAATTAATTAATTAAGTATCATTAATTAATTAATTAAGTATCATTAATTAATTAATTAAGTATTATTAATTAATTAATTAAATATCATCAATTAATTAATTAAGCATTATTAATAGCATAAACAGTAATACGAAATACATAGACAGTTATATAAATAGCATAATCAGTAATATAAATAGCTTAAGCAGTAATATAAACAGTATAACCTGTAATATAAATAACATAAGCAGTGATATAAAATGCATCAGCAGTAATATAAACAGTATAACCTGTAATATAAATATCATAAGCAGTGATATAAAATGCATCAGCAGTAATATAAACAGCATCAGAAATAATATAATAGCATAAGCAGTAATAAAATAACATAAGCAGTAATATAAATAACATAAGCAGAAATATAATAATATAAGTAGTAATATAATAGTATAAGCAGTAATATAAATAACATAAGCAGTAATATAAAGTACATCAGCAGTAATAAAACAGCATAAGCAGCAATATAAGTATAAAGGCTCACTCAAAATTTTTGATTCAAATTTTAATAGTGCCTTGATGACAGTTTCATTTTTTTTTTCATTTTAGTCATTCGCATTTAAAAATGTCCTAAAAAGTACATCCTGCTAGATAGTAATATTATTTTTTTCTTATTCGGTGATATTAGAACACTATCATGACCAAGGACATCGCTTCTTGAGCGATCATCACCATTACCAACCAAAAAGAGGCAAAGCTTTGGTATTGGAGGAGCTTGAAAAAGGAATGGAGTCCAACAGCAGTGAATGAGAAAAGTAGGAAACATTTCAGTTGTTACATTGGTGTTTTAGGCTTATCTTAATTTAGAAATTCTAAAAAAAGACATCTAAGAGATCTCTATTTCCCGAACGAACTGCAAAGTTAGCTCCTGATTCTGAAATAAATTGAGAATTATTCGTCACAATGTTACTCCAGGATCTGTAAAGGTCACTTTTAAGCTTGAAATCCTTTAATGGGGCTTTTCAAGAACTACTGCTAATCTTAAAATAAGACTTTCAAGAGGCCTAGTTTTCACCCGAACGAACTATTGTTAATTTTCTTGTAAATAGGTCACGACTGTGTTCGTCACATTGATTCTTCAGGATTTTTAAGAGTCACTCCTAATTTTGAAATCTCAAAATAAAGATTTTAAAGAACTATTTTTAATCTTAAAATATTAAAAAAAACATTCAAAGAGACTTTTACTCACTGGATCACCACACTTAAAATGTAATATTAACGTTTAAAGCAATATAACAAACATGAAAATATGCCTAATGGACTAATTAGATCCATTAGATAATACACCCATATATGATTATTCCATACGAATGTATCCAATATGCCATGATTGGTTATTTTACATGCATATGTCATAGGGTAAGCAAACTGCTGACTTCACTTTGCACCTACAAGACTCCCTACAGTAGGTCCAACAAATGACGTTGGCAGTGTGCAAGGAGTTCTATTTTGCAATTGGTTTACGACACATGTCTTTCAAAAGTATTGATGGCTTGAAGAAATGTATACCGAGTTAATGGCTTGAGGAAACGTATACCGGGTTAATGGCTTGAGGAAACGTATACCGGATCAATGTCTTGAGGAAATGTATACCGGGTTAATGGCTTGAGGAAACGTATACCGGGAGAAATTAAATTAATGATCAAACTGTAAAGGGTGATAGAACTTGTCAATGTAAACAACTCCCTTCATATGATCTGGGGTTGGAAAGTAAAGGACGAGTTGTTACTACCTGCACATTGCCTTTCCAAACAGATTGAATAGTCACGGTGGGACCGTCTCTGGCTACTGTTCTGGTAAGGTTAGATTTTTTCTGGAGATATCTAAAAAAGTGCCATTTGCGAAGCTTCCTCTTACACAGCATCCTTTTATCTCTCCCCCTCATTTTAAGGCAAAATAGTTTGTTTTGGAAAGTTTTAATTCTTTTACAGTTACCATACGTTTTGTCACATCCTGAATAGCACTGAGCTATTGGTACAAAAAACACGTTTTGAATATTTAGCTATCTTAATAATCTCTTTCATTGTATTAGGCTTGAGCTTTAAATACATAAAATAAAAAAGTTTTTTTTTCATCTTGTAGTTAATTAGATTACTTAAATTATTAAATTAGATTACTTTAACTATGCAAAGAAATTATTAAATAATATGTATGTATGCTAATGTTGTTGAATTTTTACTTCTAGGGGATTGGATAGAGAAGTCCACTCATTATTTCATTAAACAATAAAAAACTATCATTCTTAAATATTGAAGGAGTTTCTTTATGTAATCTTTTCTGAAATTAATTACTATCAAATGAACAAGCAATAACTTGTAGATAAATAATAAAAATTAATAAAATGCTTTTGTGTGACATTATATTTAGATTTTTTTTCCATCTTGTGATTCCAAACAATAGATTGTAAAATGCAAAGTACGGAATGAAAAACACCGAAAAGTTAAGATTAACCTACTATACCGAGAATATTCTTGCTTTCAATAAAAACTTCAAAGTTGTAATTTCCTTTTAAATGTTATCTCTTAATCTCTCTTGAAATTAATTACTATCAAATAAACAAGCAATAACTTGTAGATAAATAATGAAAATTAATAAAATGCTTTTGTGTGACTTTTATTTCAAATTTTTTCGTGTGGTTCCAAACAACAGATTGTAAAATGCAAAGTACCAAAAAAAAAGTTAAGATTAACCCAGGGCTCGAAAAACCGCCCGTCCTCGGCTGTCAAAAATTCCCCGCGGACAACAAATTTCTAGAATCCAGCGTCCGCGCGGACGGCCATTTTCCCGTTAATGTCCGTGATACATTTTAAATTTTTGTTATTTTACTAGAGTCTATCGCCTCACTTCTAAAATGACCCGCTAATCTCGAAATACAGCAACATATTGCGCATGGTGGAACTGATGTTTTCTCTGTCTGGGAGTACTGCAGCGGTTGAAAGGGGCTTTTCAGCAATGAACTTACAAAAAAACACATTACTTACTGGTCTTAAACAAGAAGCGTTAAACGCAATTATGAACATCCACCTAAATAGAAAACCCCTTTCAGATTTCTGTGCAGAAACCTCTGTAAATCATTGACTTGATTGTGGAACTGGCAAACGTCATATTTGATTCATTTAGGAAACGCAGTACCATCGGATAAATTGACATGATAATTGACAGCTAACTTAACCTTTGTTACTTAAATTATTTCATCAAAGAAATAAATTATTTCATAATAGAAATACAAGGTTTTACTCTTAGTAACCTAGTATTTCTTTTATTACTGTATAATGTAATCCTAGTATTTGTAATCCTAGTAACTATTAATTCATTGTGCAATTTATATAAATGTTTGTAATAAATAAGAGAAAGTTATGTTTTTATTTATTTAGAAGCGACGGGTTAGTTTCAAAGGAGGACGGGTACATTGTTGGACAAGCAGTCCTCGGGGACGGGTAAAATTTCTGAGTTTTTTCGAGCCCTGGATAAACCTACTATACAGAGAACATTCTTGCTTTCAACAAAAACTTCAAAGTTGTAATTTCCTTTTAAATAAAAGGAGATCTGCAATAAGGTTTAAATCATATGAGTAACAAAGACGTAGCACGTATATGGCTTTAAACCATATCTGAGACAACGTTAAAGGTACCTAAAAATACGAATCCGGCACTGTTTTATTTGAAGTAAAGATAAGACTACAAAATGGTATATGTTATATATATGTTATAGGCATTAATCATGAAGCAATAAAAGTTAAATGAAAATGCATTATTTTTACAAAAGCTCTTGTTTTACACGGTTTCTTAAAATCATGTGAAATTTTCGTTTATTAGTTTTATTTCATGTTTTATTTTAAAACGGCGTTGAACAGCTTATCTGATTTGAAGTTTACAACTATCAATATTTAACTCCATAGCTTTGTAATTTTGCTTACTCTTTTATTATCTATTAAAGCTTATTAGACTAAAAATTTAGTCATTGAGCTCTGTCAGTTCCCTAAGAACAGTAGCAGCGTGGTAGATCTTTTTGACAAGTGGTAGCAAAATTCACTTGACCATGAAGTATTTGCGAATTTGGAATAGATAAGAAATGGAATTCAGTATTTTTGCTTTGCCTTATCTTTGTTTTAATAGTTTTTATAATTGCATCAGAAAATTCCAATTTGCTTAAAGGAAAGCTTTTGAAATATGACAAAATACACAGCCCTAGAACCATAAATTATGTTTTTGAATCATTAAGATTGAGTCCTAGTTCTTGAAAAGAATCATTAGAATAAAAGTTATTCAGGGTTATTGATTTTTGCGCACTGTGCTTTTATTTCAAATTGTATCATGAGAAAAACCTACGTACCAATTACTCTGAGATATAATATAAAAGTATTTTTGAAGATGCCTAATATGGAGAAGCTGAGCACACTATAAAATCTGAAAGCGTAGGGAACATGAAAACCCACATAAATATATGTTACATGGGTTTTCATGTTCATATAATATGGGCTACATGTCACATAAATTTCTACTGAGTTACTTGAGACGTTGGTTTACATCAATGAATGTAAAATGTTTGACATTTACTCCTCTTTTTCAATCTGTTGTCTTTGTATGGAGGTAGAACCTTTTTATTTATCAGGATAAATATTAAGTAGCACTTCAAACTCGTCCTTATGAAGAAACCTTGTTTATTAAATTTACATCTGCCGTGGTTTGTTCCTGGGCAACATAGTTCTGTTAGAACAGCGGCCAATCTATGCTTAGAGCACTTCGACAAACGTTGACTAGGTGATTCCTTTAATATTTATTAAACTTGTGGATGATATTACTGATTTCGGTGTGGTTGATATTGCTTATTCGTTTTCTATGAAAAGCTAATTTTGAAGTATTGCTTTTCACGCTATTCTATACTAAAAAAATCAGTACAAGATATCATTAATTAAAAAAGATCTTTTTTAATCTGCGATTTAAGATCCTTCTTGAAATTACCAATGGTTTCTGTTGGTTTAAAGACTTTATTTTAATTCTTTTAATAACTGTAATAGGAAACTTCAATATTTGTCCCAGACATACATAAATTTCTTTTGGTCAGACTGACACCGCCCATCTTACCTCGACTCCACCCGGGTGACATTCTCCTAAAGGGTACTTTTAAATGTATTGAGTTATATGTGGTAATCCACAATGACGTCATTGTCACCGGGCATGTAAATTAGACTTTGATTCCCTCCTAACTCATATACGACACAATACTTCGAACTTCAAATCGTTGTCTTCGAACACTGTCGTCTATGCCTTACTTGCCCAAGACCAAATTTATGATGATACCATCGAAGGATTTTGATGGTTTATGTTGGTTTCAATAAGATTCTTGATGGTCCAACATGTGTTGATGGCCACCATCATACAACAATTTCTATCGTGGTTTGTTGGTTTTTGATGGACCAACAAATTCCAACATTGCAAGATGAAAAATGTTGCTCTATTGCTATGATGGTAAACAATCAGGTAATGTTTGATTTTTCATGGACCAATATTTACCATCATATTATGATGGAATATGTTGTATTATCTTTATGATGGTCAACCAGTAAGTAATGTGTATTATTGTTGGACCAACAATAACCATCAAACAAGAATGGAAGATGTCGTATTCCCTTTATAATGGTCAACCAACATGGTATGTTTACTATTGTTGGACCAACAGCAGCCATGAAAATATGATGGAAATTGTTGGTTTACATTTATAATGGTCAACCAACAAGTTATGTATATTATTGTTGGCCCAACAATAACTATCAAAATATGATGGAAGATGTTGGTCAAAATATGATGGAATTTAATAAAATGCATGGAGCTTACTTTCCTTATGGAATTTTGTTTTTGCTTGGAGTGATTAGTTGTTTTTCTTACTGCCTTTTCATTTCGGTACTCGCATGTGTAGTCTATTAATCTTTTTTAAAAGCTATGTTGTTAACTAATAAGTTAATAGAAGTTGTGAGGGTATGTCCACCTTCCTCATGTGCTGATATTATCTCAACTACTGAGAATAATGGCAAAAACTCTAAAATAATATCCGTCATAAAATTATGTGTCAATGGTCTCAAATGCTTTTTAAAAAAGTTATTAATATAAGCTTTTGTTTTTGCAAATAAATAAAGCGTAAGTATAAAGATTACTATCAGTTTTCGTGAAAAAAATTAGCTATATTTAAGTACTAATATGAATATTTGAACTTTTAAATTACAAGAATGAAAAAATATCATCAATCAGAAAAAAGTTTTCACTTAGTCTTACTGCTGACAAAAATTCTACTCAGTGAAAGTTGAGTTGAGGGTAAAATGCAGTAGGAAAAACATTGGTAAATTTCCATGGTTTTTCATTCGTTGCAACGGAGATGTTGGCTTTTTTCCAGAAATTTACCATAGAAAATGAATTAGTTCTAATACTTCTCATCTTATATTGCTTTAAAATTGCATAAGAGGTATGAAAATAGTGAATAAACACATAAAATTAACAATTTAAATGACCAGAAAAGTGACAAAACCTATTCCTTTTTTATTTTAATTTACTTGAAAGTACTAAAATTAGAATAATATGTACAAATTACAGCGAAACAGCGTGTTTCATTGTGAAAAGGCATGAACTATTGGAAAAGATAAACTAAGAGCTGCACCAATGGGGAAAATATCAGATCGTTTTGCTCATTTGCTTGGCTTCATTAATACTATAATAATAATCAGAGGTACCTCTATTAAGAGGAATAATTTTGTCAGGTTAAAATTTGGTATCAGTAGACTTTATTGGTCTTCCTTTTCATGTAACTCAAATGCAAATTAAATTCAACAACGAAAGAAGCTTGTTTTGAAACTTGACTCGAGAGTTAATTACATTTGAGTAGCTTTTAAAAGTGCTTTAATGTGAATTTGAACTTGATTGCTCCATATTTTATCGTATGATACGTTGTTCATCGTCAGTTGTGATATAAAATAATTTGAATAACATTTGCTTTTGATGGAAATGCCTCTTTTACGTCAAGTGATAAAAACCATTACGATGAAGGTAAGTGAGTGAGGAAAGAGTGCGTAATAAAATATAACAATAAGTTTACTGCCACAATGCTGACAAAAACTATCGCCATTGATAATTAGATCGAATATGTCTTCGGGCAAACTATCGCCAATGATAATTATATCAAATATGTCTTTGGGCAAACTATCGTCAATGATAATTAGATCAAATATGTTTTTAGGTAATCTTGAGTGGTTTTCACGTTCTATGAACACTATAAAAAATAACGGCATCTAGAGTGTTGGTATTTTTACCGCTAAATTCAGCATGATACGGAACAAAAAATCAGACAGACCGTAGTTCTTACAGTAATAATTACGTAAAATCACCAAGTCACTCTAAATAAATAAATATTACTGTAATATATTTTACGATAAAAATGGTTTTCTCGCTAAAATGTATTTTTAGGGTGGTGTGCCGATATTTTAGACCGTAATTTGATTTGGAGTTTTTGACAGTATATAATCAACTTGCAGACTTGTGAATTTCTCTTGAGAAGTAATTTTAGATGTCGAGTATGTTCCCATGTCATTATTTTTATTACTTTTTTGTAATTATGAAGTTAATACGAAATTAGAAAAAAATAGGATGTGAAACGTGAAATTTAATGTGTTATGGAACAACAGAATAAAATATTTAAATAGAATAAATTCTGTCCTTCAGTACCATTTCTGCTTCATAATCAAACACAAAGATGATCCCAATCACGGGGCTTGAAGAGCGAAGCAAGAAGTGTGTAGTACTTACTGTAAAAAAAAAATCCAAATCTATTGTTAGATTTTGATTTGGATTAAACCTTTTCTTCGAAAACTGAATAAAGCCCATTCTTTTACATACTTTTGAGAAACTTATTCTATTGTTAATATGCAGTTGCTCTAACTGGTATGCATATTCTACATAAAAAAAATCTATTGTTTACTTTAATTTTTTCACCTGAAATGTTCTTTTTATTAATAGGATATTGTGTAATGTTTTTTATTAAAAATATCTTGGAAATTGTAGGAGTTTACAAATACAATTTAAAAATGGATCGTCTGAATTTGTTTATAAACTGCTAAAAGAATAAAATGGGTAAAAGGGGATGCTTTCCTTTACTTTTTGTTGGTAAGTAATAAAAGTAATATATATTTTATAACTTAATTGGTATTATAATAGTAAGTTCATAAAGTCACGTTTTAAAATTTCACGGTTTAAACTCATGTAACATCTGTTTTTATTATATCTTCGCAGAATTTCAGAATTCTTTTATTTATATCGAAGATTAAATCAATCATTTTTGAGTCCATTGGCTAATTTTAGCAAACAAAATTTTATCTACTTTTTGTCTAGCTAGGATAATTAATCTGAATTGAAACTCTAAGCTAGATGATAACACAGATCTCAATTGTTTTCAAGCAGAATTTATCAAGATTTGATCCCTAAACAGAATTCTTATGCCTACAGAATTTTTACCCCTTTTTAATATTACCAAGCATAATGAAAATAAATATAGTGACAATAATAGTACAAAAAAAGTATTGTAAAAACAAATTTTCAAATTAGTTACTTTATTACAGTTTGGAAAAAAAAATTCTTAAATTGTTTAAAATTTGTTATGTATTATCAGCACTACAGAAAAACTAATTAATTATTGTATGGTAAGCAAATATACGGAATAAAACGAGTTATTATTTCTTCCTAGAAAAGTTAAACAATACATTACTGTTGCTGCGATAATCAAACTGCTTAACAAACATGCTGAAATTTTAATTCATATTGCAAACACTTATATCGCATAGTAAGCAAATAAGAGAAAAATTAGTTAAATTTTTGAAACAGTAGACAATGCAAGCCTATTCAACCACGATCAATGTGTAGTAAGCAAATGCTTACTGTGATTAGAGGCAATACAAATTGGGATCCACTACATCCATGAGTAGATCAGCAACAAAGTATGCATAGTTAAAAATGAAGCTGAGAGAATAGTGAAATGATGCCTCCCTAGCAACGTTTAGGAATAAAGATGAAAAGTGTTTGGTAATCACCACCCTTAATGTATATATTTTAGAAATCTTAACAAAAACGTTTTAAAAATGTACCCATTAGGAATCGAAAATTAATATCTAAGTTAATGAAATATTCATAACATTTCATTAATCAATATAAAATTAGACTGGATTGAAAATTAATTTTTTTATTTTTTCATCCCAACTTACAAATATGCACTTGTTTTCATTCAATTTTTGATAAAGGCTCCAACAATATAATTTTGGTTCAATGATTGCGAAACAATCTGTATTTGGTTAGAATCTGTTTCTTTGTATACCTTATAGCTTTCTTCTCAATAACAAAGCACTTTTTTTATTCCAGCCTCACTTCTGCAGAATTCTGCACAAAATTACTCAACAGAAGCAATTAATTTTGAGGAATTAAATGTTGGTCCCACTTACGCTATTGCACATACACAAAATGAAAACCATGTTGTAGAATCTAATTCTTCAAACGATGAAAGCCGAACTGTATCTTACGATTTATTTAAAGAAAATAACAAGAATGGCACCATCGAAAACAATTATAACGATGATAAATCGAAAGATACTTCTCCATTTGAATTCGAACGAGGAAAAGTAATAGAAGAAAGGGCAACAATATGGTCTGATAGCCAAGAAGAAATACATGAGTTTCAGATAGAAAATAATGAAACGAAAACTAAACAAAACAAAAACTTTGCTGTTGAATCTGATTCTTTAAAAAATGAGAGCCGAATTGAGTCTTCTAATTTATTTAAAGGAAATATTAAGAGTGAGACCATCGAAAAAAATTACTACGATGATGGATTGAAAGAATTTCTTCCATTTGAAGTCAAAAGTGGAGATAAATTGTTAAGCGATATAAGGAATAAAAAAGAAAATTATCACCAGAATATTGGGAAGACATTTGTAATAAGGCCACATTTACGGACAAGAAACATAACAAAAATAGATGGTAACTATAATTTGAGTTCATTTAATTTAGTCATAAAAACCACTTGTGTTTTTAAAATTTACGTTTTTTCCCTTCTTTTTGGTAAAAGCAGTTTGAAGGCACATTTTCAAACTTTTTAATCATTTTAAATCACATTATTTCTGAACCATCAGGCGGATTTTCGTACATAAATATGTTTTATTTTATTTTATGACCGCCGTTGAACAGTCGACCCAATTTTTGGGTTTACGACTACAAATGTTAAACGCCGTAGCCTTGTAATTTTGAACCAATCCAGAAGACAAGGAAACTTCTGTATCGGTACCCCCAGAGGTATTGATTTGTTATGGGAACATGGAGGACTTTGAGACTCGACAGATTTAACGTGCATCAGTCACCATTTACTACACGGGGAGTCTTCGACCAGCAGGGACCGTACCCACGAACTCTTGGACATGGGCCCGGCACCCTACTGACCAGGCTATCCCGGCTTAGTAGAGACAATTTAATTTTACATAGATAACTAGCAGCGTTACATTACAGCCACAAAGAATGGACATCGACAATAACAGTACAATATAAAATAGGTATTCACAGGTATTTTTTTTTCCTATTTTTTTTTTTTTTTTTTTTTTTTTAAATTTTTTTTTTTTTTTTTTTTTTTTTTAAATTTTATTTGCCTCACGGACAACAGCTTGTGTTGACTGACTGCCTGCCAAATGCTTGCTGGTCAGGGGTGGGGCCAGAGTGTGTTTTTATGCTGCAGCAATGGTTTGCCTGGAGCCCTGACACCTCAACATTGTATTTGCTGCCAGTATTTTTACAAAGTTATTATAAGGTTTATGACATATTGTCTGTGATGTTTCTGGTTATGGCTAGAATATTTATTAGTTTTTGCATAATATGCTTGTTTTTGAAACTGTCTGCAAATATCGTTCTGCCTTGTTCATTGGGTTTTTTGAGGTGGTATGATTCAGTTAGTGGGCAGTCATGTAGGTAGTGACTTGGGGTACCTGTGTCATCGCATGGGCATGACACAGGTACCCCAAGTTTGTATGATAATTCATTCCATTCATGTTTTATTTGATTTCATCCTTATCTGCATAACAATAACCACTATGTTTAACCCCTTCCTTCTCGCTCCCGTGAAAATGACGGGGTGAGGTTTCGCCCTCTATCTCTCGCTCTCGTGATATTTCCGGGCTGGAGTGTTCAGTAGTAACGCGCCGATAAGAATAAAACTAATTTATTTCTTTTGCCCGGAAAACATTTTATTTCTTATTTTACACACCAGGTGGTAGTACCAGGATAATTTTTAGATAATTGTAGATAGTTAGTTTATTTTAAACTAGATGTCAGCACTAATCAAATACTTAATACAGATACAAAAGTCAAAAAAATAGGCACTTTTTTACCATTTTCTTGAAAATTGACCGATCGTTAAGGGGTTAAAAGTGTTCAAAACACAAAACACTTGTTGCTTTGTAATCCTCGCCTTTATTATATATTTTTAGAGTCTTTGCCTCGAACAAAGTGAAAAAAGGTACACTCTGGGGCTCATAAATTAAATGTTTATGCGAGAAATAAATAAAAACTCCATTAAAATGAGTTGAGTTAGCAGTGAGGAAGTTACGGTGAAAGAAAGAAAAACCAGCTTGTTAATCCGAAAACAACTAAGGGTGTTTCTATTAATTGCCTTTAGTTTTCCACTCTGTTTCTTCCGGTTATCAATCAGGTTTCGATGTTTTCAGTTCTACCTTCCTCAATAGTAACTGGTTGAATTCTGATCCTGTTTTTTTCTAGCTTCAAAATTAATTAGTGGCTTTTAGTCTGAGTAGTTTTTGTCTTTAGTTTTAACAAGAATTCTAAAAATATACTTGTAAGATAATGGAGAGATTTTTGTAAAAAAAAATTATCATTTATATGAAAAGGTCAAATTTAAAAAAAAACAGTGTCTTTATTTAAGATATTTTAAAAATTCCCTTTTTATCTTTCAGTAGTTCGAAACTTTTACGTTTTCTTAATTTTTTAAAAAATCAACTATTTTATTTACTATTTTAACGTGAATCTACAATAGCTCCATTTATTGATATTTAAAAAATTATGATGTAGCTAACATAATTAGAAAAGATATGGCATATATCATGGATAATATGTTGATGAATGGAATGAATTATCAGATATAATTTTTAAAATCGAACGTTTTTGAAACTTAATTATTTTGAAACTTAAATTTACATGCTACTCATTTTGATATGCATTATTGAATATTTGTTTGCATCTTCAACTGTTCAGTAATTAATTGATAAATATTACTACACTTATGAAACCGGAACTATAAACGAGAATAAAAGAAGATTATACGTTATTTAAAAAACATGTTGGATCACAGCTAAAAATTAAAAAAATAATTTTTTTTCAAAGTTATTGAGATAATTTTTTGTTAAAAAATTGAGATCGGCTAAGGAGGTAAGCAGTCTCAATATTCCGTACTTTTTATTGCCCACGGGCCTCTTTTAAGAGATTATTCTAAAATATCCGATGACCTGAGACATCAAGAAAAAAAATCAATGAGATAAAAATGTGAGGTTTGATTTGCTCTGTTAAAGAGACAAACTTATTTATTCTTAAACTTCACAATAAAGTGCAAAGTTCGCCAGTAGAGCTACTGATTTGGAAAAACTGTAACAGCATTTCAGAATATTTCAATTAAAAATATATGAAGGAACGTATCTTAATTTTGTCATCAGACTGCGTTATGTTTTTACGAATCTTGTTTCATAGCTTTTTACAGTGGTTAGCGTCATCTGTTGACGAACTTTGTAACCAATTTTAATACTTCGTGAAAATAGTTATCTCGTTTTCTAAGCAGAATGCATAAAATCGTACATTTCACTCTCCTCCTGTTTAGATTTAAAAGATAAATTAATTCATAATTTTTTAGGCACCAAGAAGTAACGGTTCTAATAATGTATCATATGCGCAGAGAAATTATTTTATTCATATAAATTTGACATAAACCACTTTTCAGAAAGTCAAAGCCTGTTGATTTGCAGAGGTTAGGTAAACTTGAAATCAATTATCAGACAACAAACTGGTTTTAAATTTTTTCACCCTTTTTTCCTCGAGAACAATTCCAGAGATTTCATTACCATATTATTTATTTAACTTTATTTTTCTTTCTTATATATTCATGTCTCGTTTTTCTCTTTGAAATTTAAATATTAAGTTGTTAACACATTGAAAGCCAAGCTAATTTTACATGTCTTGTCTATCTGGCCAAACGGTAAATAACTACAAACTAAATTTGCAAATATTAGACAGATTTTGCTAGTTTTTGAAAAGGTTTAGCATGACATATCAGAAAAAAAGTGACGAATTATATAAGCCTGCGAATTGTTTAGAAATAGTGGTGGATGTAAACCTACTAAATTGAATTTATTAAACCAAGAATCAGGATTAATAAACTACCACATTAAAATATTTATGTGCTGTCCGGAGCAAGTTGGCATCTCTGTGTATATAAATAAAACAATTTTTGTGTGTTCTACATTGCATTAATTTCTTCAAACCATTTTAGTAATGATGATAATATAAAAAAATTGAAAGCATTAAAAATTTGCTCGAATTATGTGTTTCTAATAATCTTGGCTTCGCCAGTCATTGGTGACCCCCGTGGCGCTATGAACAAACACAGTATAGGTCACCGGTGACCCCCATTGGCATTCAAGGTGTTAATATTATGTATACTTTATTGTGACAAAAATTCAAGTGTACATACATTTAGTGGTCATAGCAGAAGAACACATATAAGTAAGGCATTTTTTTCGGGGAATTAATAGGCTATTAATAATTTCTCTCAGATAATTATTTTCAAAGATGTTTAAATTGATATTTTCTTAGAAAAAGAGAGCTACGAAAGAATTTGGTCTAATTCTTTGACGAATGAAGACTTCAATCATAGGATATCACGTAAAACTCCCCTGGATTTAGATTTTGAATATGGAGCAGATGAAGATGATTCTTATATGTATACTCATAGCTTACAAGAGGAGTTAATTAGTCCCAAGAAATGTCATCTCCCCAAAAAAATGAAGCATTCAGAACTGAGATGTATCATCTCCTTAAGGTCGATGTGAGTATAAGATCCTATAGATTTCTTCGTATTTCTAAATAGAATGGAAATTAATTAACTACATGAAAAAAATGGCATTTGCAAAATCTTCTAAATGGTTCAGACAGTTCTTAATGTATGTGAAAGAGACATGACCCGAAAAATAGATAAAACTATGGAATTTGAGTGTTTATGAATTTGTGGATATTTTAGTTCTATTGTAGAAGTTATTAGCTAACAATTTTTTTTTCTACGATATTTATTTTTTCTCGTAACAGTATAATAAAGTTATGCTGCTGTCTAATATTTGCATCTATTCATGTAGAATTAAGGGTACTTTCTACGAATCAAATAAGAAGGTATATTTTTATTCAAATTTATGCCCCTTGGAGCTCGATTTTCAAATTTTTGGTGAGAATTTTTGAATTTACAAGTATTCCCACAAAATACGGTCATTGAATTTTTTAAAAATGTTCCAATACATTGAACACTAAGAGCATTGCTAAAGTTTCTATGCAGATTAGTTTAATAATATTAAATTACACTTATTTTTAAGATTATAGAAAATTCAGACTTGGTAGATTTCTTCCAAATTACAGGATGGCTTTTAAGGAAATTTGGTGGGAACGGTCCTATGGTCGTTTTAGTTTTGCTCAATTCTCTAACCTACCCCAAAGAACGCGCATGATAATGGGTGTGTATTCTAATTGCTGAAAGTTAATTTCATTTTGTATGTGTTATACAAAACTATACATAAATCTCATGTGTATCTCCCCATCGAATTCCCTTAAAATCTGTCCGTTGAAACTGGGGATAAATAACCAAATCGGAAAGCTTTTTTTTTTTCATTTGGAAAGCCTATGTGCTGGGAGAGAAAAAATATTACAATTCATAAATTTAGCTATGCATATATTGTGTCATTCTTTTTCTTAGAAAATGCAAGCAAGTTTGTGCTTATGGAGCTTATTTGAAGGATGGAAAAAGTAAAGCAAAAATAACTTGTCGTAAGAATAAAGGATGGTGGGGAGTTGCCAGTCATATCAGAGATTGTGATTGTAAGTATTAGTTTAATATTAAAAGTTATTAAAGGGAAAATTTTTTCAAACTTAATCTCCAATGTAACCTCGAGAAAAACGCTAAATTATTTCTTTCTTTTTGGTGGCAACAGTAATGTCTCGGTTCTATTAAAGAATGACGGATATTCTGTAATTCCTTAGGTAATTGATTGGGATTTTTATTTATAAAATGGTTTTGACATTTTTTTGTTTGTTTTCAACTCAACATTCCTCAAAAGTGATTTGTTAGTTTTAGATACTACCTTTATTTTTATCGTGCTAAAATATTTTTTGCGATCTCAACTATGATGTATGATCTTTTATATGATTTTCCTTATAATTAGCAGCTTAAATACCATCTTTTGTTATGATTATTTGACTATTTTGGTTGAATATGGTAAAATAACAACTAAATAAATATCTATAAGAGTTTTTTTCAAGAAATTTCTTATGGTAAGCAAAGATGCAACTGTGATTGTTAAAATCAGATGAAACGAAATTTAAAGATTATTTACTCTCATTAAGCTAGAACATACCTATTCAATGGATTTCAATAAATTTACACCGAAGAGCCATTACATTATGACCACCCTCCATCTATAACAATGGACTCGCCCAGATTTTCATGGTTTCTCGTCCAGGAACAATGTTTTCATGGGGCACATTACGACCCATAATCCTCATAGAACAATCCCTGACGTCTGTAAGCTACTTGAACATAATTGCAGACCAGGTTCACCCATTCATGGCAACAGTTTTTCCAGCGGGGGATGGTGCTTAACAACAGGATAATGCACCATGTCATAAGGGTCGAATCCTCATGGGTTGGTTCTAGGAACATTCCAGTGACTTTCAAGTCATATCTTGGCCTTAACCAATAGAGCATTTGTGTCCTACTTGGAAAGCCAAATTTGTTCTGCCATGCTACCCCCTCTCAATGTGAGGGAATTGCAGGACCAGTTGGTGAGCGCTTGGTACCAAATGCCTCAGCCTGCCTATCAGCACCTTGTGGAATCAATGCCAAGTCGGGTGCTAGCAGTTTTGAGGGCTAAAGGTGGTCCTACATGTTATTAGCAGGGTGATCATAATGTAATGGCTCTTCGGTGTAACTATCTATTGTTTTCAAGTTAGAAGCTGCAAATTTTAAAAGTTTTAATAATTGTTAAATTTTTTTTAGTAACGAACGATTTTTGTTTTTGAATGTATTATTCATGACAACTCATGTCAAGTTATTTTATTTGGGCAGCTCATCTCAAATTCAAACTTAAGCTATATGGTGGTGAAGGAAAATGCATGGAAGGATTCATGGATCACGGACCACGGTGCCATATAGATTGCGGCAGAGGCAAAGAAACAGAGTGGCATGAATGTGATACCAATGGAAATTGGGACCCACCTTTACCACACTGTGCTAAGTCTTTCGGAAGTAAAACACTCTCGAGAGGACGTAAGAGTAGTGACACTTCTTTTTGTTTTATTTTCATTCTGTTTTGGTTAATTATTTATATAATTATTTATTATAATGATACCTACCAATAAGTATTAGGACACTCATGCATATGGATGAAAGTGGAATTCGGGCGAGTTTCTCTTGGTAAGAGGAAGCAAGTCTGCCCCATTCCCCTGATATGTGATGACTCTACGCTATCACATGTGTTATTTTAAAATGAGAACTCCTCCAGACATTCGTCTGGACCTGTGGCGGTGACTATGGTAACGAGGTATAACTATTTTGAGTAGGAGTGTGGGGTCACTGTTTTGGAGTGGCTTCGGCTCGGGTCGCGATAGAAAGGTAATTTCTTTCTTTGGTCTATTGTACCTATACTGAAGCTACCCCCCTAAAATGTGCCATTCTTGTTTCCATACCACCAGACGTCCACAGACTTTGCGGCCGGAAGAGTTTTTAGCTTAGACAAACTATAAACGTGTGGTGCCTATGTTGGCCACGACTAATATTTTCTGCGTCGATATAGCCCACGACGAATTGTCTCTGTAGCGAGTCTTGCTCAGGTAAATTGCCTCTGTGAGGAATTGTGCTAATGACGAATCGCCCTCCGACAAACAGTGTGCTATGAATTGTCGTCGCAGAACCTTCTGTTCGAAAAAGGAAAATCCCAGAGAGTTTTGATTCATGTAAACAAACGCAAATCTACAAAGTAGGTCTGCAAAAAACAAATGCTTAAACTTGGGATTTAGATTTCAATTTTTCACATATGGTGAACGAGCAACTCAAGCATGAACAATTCAAAAGGAACTGGAACCGCAAAAGCTGTTCAGTGGGTTTGCACGCGTTATTGGTAGACTTAATTCCCACTCTGAAACATTTCTTTCCGATAAGGATCTTCTTATTTTATGGTCAATATTGAACATTTTTATTTTGTATTATAACCGTCGTTGAACAGCCGACCCAATGATTTTGGCCTTACGACTACTAATGCTCAACTCCGTAGCCTTGTAATTTTGAACCCAATTCAGGAGACAAGGGAACTCCTTGATCAAGTATTGGGAGAAATTTGCCTTCGTGGAGGACTTTTTAATGGAACTAGCCCGCATTTACTTTACATGGAGAAGAGGACCACAAGAACCTCCCACGGTTAGCCTGATGGCAAGGGGACTCTAATCCATGATCCGTCTACCACTGAGGATATTTCACGTCAGCACTGCGGTCGGTGCAAGCCGGTTAATACTTTTAGGCTTTAGATACATATTACTTTCAGGACAATGGCAGCACTAGTTACCATGTTGTGAGAGAATGAATTGCTCTGCTTAGAGCTTAGATCTAAATAATATCGAGATTTTCTAGGATGAGTTAGCTCTTCGAATGAAGGGGTGCAACAATTGATTATGTCATTTCCATCCAAGCCGAGTACCACTAGGCTTATTAAAAACACTAATGAAAAGCATGCTTTGGAATGTTGGACAACGCGTGATGAGTAAAACTTCTGAGGAATCTTGATTTCCACGTAACCATATTATCCAATTTTCATTACCAGGAGAGTGGTTTCACCAATTCAATTACGATTTGATATTTTGTAAGAGGAGATTAAAATATCAGCAAGTATAAAATATCAGCATAAAATACAGAGTTATATTATCAATATAACTCTGTATGCGTGAAAGGTGGTGTTGTGTGCGAAAAGTAAAATAAAAATAAACCAGTTGAGACAGATGTTTACGTTTTGGCTAAAAGATTGGTTAATAGTTAAACTTTTCACTTCACAAAATGAATGCCTCTCTTGCTTATGTGGCTGGTTATGTAGATTAAATGGGGACAAGGTCTCCCTAATTCTTATCAGCATCTTATTATTCAGCCCTTGATTAAAACAAGTGCCTTTTAGAATGAGCTAAACGTTTTCAATCATTAGAACAAAATAATGAAACATTTTAATAAAATTGGTCATCATTTAAAAAAAAATTGTAAATTTAGTCTACAGGATAAAATGATATTCTTATACTGATAATCATATTGCTAATTTAGGCTTTGATAGTTTCATCATTAACACAAAAAATGTGTTAACGATGAATTCTGCAACATTATTTTTATTTTTAATGTTGCTTTTTTAGATTATTATGGAGATCGCCGAGGGAAGGCGTACGTAATTAAAGAACTTGAGGGGAAAAATTGAGACCGACGGTGAATCTCGATTTTAAAGGAATAAAAAGGTAAGCAATTTTAAGCTTAATAAACGTTATGTTTCATTGTTGATACATCAGGCGTTTTTTTATTCAGAGAAACATTGAAACAAAAAACTAGCATAAAATTGATAATATGAATATCGTGCAAGTTTTCTGTAACCTTATTAAGGAACCAAAGTGGACCACGTTAAAGCTGTGACCATTGGTATAGTGTCACCAAGTTAAGATAATTTAATTTAATATATCCTATAATGTTTTTCAACCTTACACTCTCCAAAACTCAACATTCTCCAAAATGTCTCACAGTTTAGAATTGTCACTTTTGTTGATTGTTTTTAGAAAAAAAAAGGTTTTAAGGCATTTACATACATAGAAATTTTGGAGTGCGTTGATGTATAATATCATACAATTTTGCGATAACTTTATCACATTGCTAAAATGAATCATGTCCGAGTCTTCATTATAGAGATATCTAAGATGACGTCGCTTTCCTTACGTGTCCATTGGAAATCCATCAATAATCAATAAGTTACAGATGCAACTAATAGGGATACGAATTTTCGAACAATTGCGCAAACAAAAATTGTTTGAATGATAGGGGAACACTGATCTAGTTCAGCTTCTGACTTTGATATCTCTTTGATGTCTTTTTAATAATGACAGACATCAGGATTGATTTTCAGAACAGCAAGTTTATTTTAGCCCTTCAAAAACCTTAGAATATATCGAAGTAAACAAAATTACTGGCCTTACCAAAACAAAACAAAAATGATTCAGTTTCCATGAAGAACCTTTCAAATAAATTGCCAAACATTTGTCAGAGATGTTCCCTGAATTAGAAGCAAAATATTTAGTTGCTGAGATTAAAAGCATTTGTAAAAATGTTACAAACAATTTTAACTTGTAACTTTAAGGAACGTTAACGTACAATGCGCTGAAAAAAAGCGGATCACCCTGTATAATTTTTGATTTCATCATCGGATCTTCACGTTCTAGGACTCCATCTTAATGGCTCGAGAGTGTGACTTCAAATATGCTAATTAATAAGTGCAGGCGATATTTTAAGTTACGAAATCACTTAAAAAAGTGTACTTTCTCTGAATAAGCATACCTTTTTTTCTACGGATTCGGATATCTGACCCCCAAAATATAAGAGGTAACCGCAATCTGTGAAATATGGTCCCAATAGTTTAGTCCGGAGAGCGCTCCAAAGTTTGTACCCCTTAATGTTAATTTTACTTTTCGCGTATTTCGTTATATCTCGAGTATGTCTTAAGAGAAATGAAAATGTTTTGCCCACAATTCTAAAACCCGTTTATCCAATGATGATTCCATGTAAAAAATAACTTTTAGTAAATATTCATTATTTTCACTATTTTATTTTAAAATGGTCGAAAAAATTTTGAATTGTAAGGTTCAGGATTTTTTGCATCATTTTAAAGAATGTAATTTTATACAGCTAAATACAAAATTTGTGTAAAATTGTCGAATAGTTCCAGTAAAATCGAATTTAAAATGCGATTTCTCAGGAACTATTCGAACGATTTAAGAGTGAAGCTACATCACTTTATTCAAAATTATTGAATAAAGTGAAATGAAAAAAAAGTTATTGATATATATTCAAAACAAAAATTAGGTTTAACTTCCATGGAGCAAATTTTAGTTATATTAGGCTAAGAAATTGCAAAAAATGATAGCTAATCTGGTAGCAAAATATTTAATTTGTGACATAGGAAAAAAAAAACATTTTAAATAAAATGAAATTTTGCCTCAATTTTTTGTTTCGATAGCATGTTTTTTCTAAAATTAATTTATAAAACTGATTTTCCTATGCAAAGTTTTTATGTATTAAAATTTTTTCTATAATGCCTTTTGTGTGTTAATACAAACTGTGTCAATACAAAAAGCTCAAAATAGAAATAACTAAGAAAAAGCCCTTAATTCTTTTGAAAGATTTGTTTTAAATCAAATATGAGCATCTAATAGCTGACTCTTTTTAGATGCCATTTTGAATTTTAAACTTTAGACGCTAAGCCTTAGACGTTTGATTTTTAAGCTTTAGGCGCCATTTTGAATTTTCAAGAAGACTGGATTAATAGTTTTGGGGTTATAAGGTTTTTGTATATATATATATAGCTTACGCATAAATTTAGTCTCTTTTCTTTTCAAGTTTTTTTAAGTTTATTTTTGTTTGGTCTTCTTTCTCTAAGTAAATCCAAGATGACGGCTAAAGCCTACATAGGGAGGAAGCAAACTTTAGATTTTGGGCAAAGCTAAGAATTTTCAAATAACTTACACATCGGTTTTCAGGTAGAAAGAAATTTCGAAAATTTTTCGATAATTGTTTTCTGTAATCTAGCTTTTTCCATTATGGCGAAATTTGTGTTAACAAATAAACTATTTTAGTGCGTGAATGAGTAATGAGAGTAACGACTTTTAAATTTTTATTTAGCGTAATTTCGCTAGAGTGTTCTCTTTATTAATATGACTTTTTGTTCACTGCATATATTTATAGGATATTATTGTTTCTTTTTAATTTCTAGGTAATTTAAAGAACATTCACAAATATGAAGATGAAGGTTAAGGTCTGGAAATAATAAGTTTAAAAAAATTTGAATGAAACTCTTACAAAAGTCTTGTTTGTATATTTAAGTATAAACACTAATTAAATAATATTTTATTGATTGTAGTGTTGTTTATTTTTCTATTATTTTATGCAATTCTTTTAGAACCATTTAAAGCACGGATCAGAAGAAAGAAGCAATCACAAAAATAATTTAAAGAAAAAAATCTTTTTTACTCATGATAGAGGGTGTAAAAATGCAATGCACTCTTTTTTTGAAGCGTGGAAAAAGATCATACCTTCAACCCAACGTATACAACGCTCCACTACTGTAATAAGCTTAACTACAGATTGAAGAATTTGTTTATGTAGATTATCGTAGGATAGTTATACGCATATCTATTTCACGTAAAGTAAGGCAATCACATCTCAATAATATAAATTCTTTTTTGTCTTGGATAACATTTGGGAAAAAATCTTGAAGATGACCCAAATTGTAAATAAATAAAACTATCTGGAAAAACCATTTTTTTAAAATAAAAAGTAAAAGCAATGGATAAGTTAAAGTCAAGGCCTGAAATCCGGCATTCTGTGAAATGCCTAGTCATTGTACAGATTGCCTAAAATTGATCAGAAAAGAATGAAATGACTAATGTTTTACTTAAAACCTAGGCATTTTATGGAATAGCTATTAAAAAAATTGCCAAGACATGAAATGATTAATGTTTATCGTATCGTTTTACGTAACTTACATACAGACTTTTTAAACATAATCTAGTATAACATTTTAAATACATTTGTTGGAGCAATTAATCTTACCGATATGCTTGCAGTAAGTAAAAAATGACATAAAACATATTTTAAAGGAAGAAGCTAAGCAATGAAAGGGGCAGAGGAGACAAAATCATGAAAAACAGTTTTCGATTTTAATGTAACAGATTATATATGTAAAAAAAATCAAGTAAAAATGGTTTCGAGCTGTCCTAACATCATAAAATGGAAGTGTGGAGGTGGGATTAAATCTCATCCCAACTTAGTTATTTATATTTATTTATTGTTAGGCTTATTTATTAATTTATTGTTACCCATACATATACAGGCTTGTGTGCTTCTTTCAAAATTCGGCTTATTAGATATTCAAGTCGAAGAACACATAGCACAAGATAGAGAAGGATATCGTAAGGATTTATCCATGGATATGGAAAGATTCGAACCCGCTATCTCTACTTTACGATCGAAGGATCTTTGTAATACCCTTTTCTAACTTGTGATATATGCTCTACAACTGGACATGGGCTAAAAATATGTAATACTTTGTAATGAGCACACAACCCTGCATATGTAAGTATATAACAACAAATTAATAAATATTTGAAATAGTAATATTTTTTTTAAAAATTATTTGCTTTAAATATACTTTCTGGACAGTACGATTTCGCTTTTCTACCTTCAAAATGGTGGTAACCAGTTCAAAACAAACAGTAATAATTGAATGTATGGCAATTAATAAATAAATTTTGCTTAGATACAGATACATAGTACTGTATTTAAAGCAAAGAATGGCTTGTCTCTTGCCAATTTGAAGAACACATGTCACGAAAATGAGAAAGACAGCGGAAAGATATCGAATCCGCTAATTCTACATTTTCCAGAAGGACTATAATCCTTCTTCCAACAATACCCAGACCCCAAAAATGTATAGTTGTTTCACTTGCAACATATTCTAGGGATCTTCCTCGTCGTGCAGTATCACTGTTCCAGCAACGGCTCTAGAGCGTGGTTGTAGTAGGGCCGATTCCCGTTATAACACTAAATATATATTTTGCTATCTTTGTCGAACTTACAAAGAAACCCATACGCGCACGTGAATGAATAAATAAATCTCACTATTCTCATAAAAATGGATAAAACAGACACCATAACTCGATATATTTGAAATAAGTATCTTTGGAACAATTTGATGAAACATTTTAAGCTATCATCCATTTCCCGCTTCTTCGTGTTATAAGTACGAAATACATTAGAAAAGAAATAATTAAGCGTTATATAACTCCTATTAACTATTTCAATAATGCATTCTTAATAAACAATACAAACTATTACCATTATATTTGGTAAGAGATAGACATCAAAAGGTTAAAATTGTCAATCATATGATAAAATTATGGTATGGTCAATTATAATTCGACTTTAGAAGAAAATGTTGGTAATTTTATCGCGATACTTTCGAGCACGACATAAAAATCATTTATTTGGTTAAATTTATTTTTCACCTTTGTATTTTAATAAATATGTGGTAATAAGAGGTATTTTGAAAAATAGAATTTCAGGTAAATCGAAATCTTAACAAACGAAAAAATTACCAAATGCATGCCGTATATTTTTCTTAAGTATTAGAGTTATCGTTTTTTTTTCTATATTAGCAGAAGTGATTTTATCATACAAGTATAGTAATTTAACCAGAATATTTTTCTCATTGTGGAAATCATTTTTATATTTCTTGCAAGAATTTTTTTGCGATCAATAATAACAATAGATTGTCTTTATTTTATTTTTGAAATTCAAAGATATATAAAGGGCAATGAATAATAGGACAGGGAAAGTGCAGTGAAGTAAAAAAAATATCTTATAGATAGAGATCACATTTTTGAAATTAAATAAGAAAAATGACGAAGTGGGTTTTGAAAATTAAAAGAAAAAAAAAATACGCTTAAGCTCAAAAATTGAAAAAAAAGTTGAGAAAAACTTGATGTTGCGAAAAGTTGAGAAAACTACAGATGGAGACGAAATATTTTTAAATTTTGAATCATTGTCATACTAACGGAAAACATTAAATAACGATAAGTATGAAGCCCCCCTATCATTAAATGGTTTTTCTCTAAAATGCATATTTTCACTTTACTAACCAACATAGAGTTTAATCATCATTATGTAATAAAATAAAATCCGAAAATAAAGAGACATCTCACGTATTCATGATTAGGGACATTATTTTTAATTAAACAGCTTATTTATAAGGAGAGACATCTTTTACGCTTTTATTTATAGACTTTAATTGCTCATATAAGTATTGATATAACTATTGGTAAAGACTGAGAAAAATATTATAAGCTGTTGAAAAAAACATTTTTCTAGCTTCTTGAAAGGTGCATATTTAATTAGAATTTAACAAATGGTAAAGAAAATGAAAATAATTTCATTTTCACAGTGAATAAAATATTAATCCGATATGAAAAAACTACAAGTTAATGCTATTTTTTTTCTCTTTCGCTTTTTTGAAAATGAGAACTTTTTCTTCAAAAGGTAAAGTTGAAAGACCTAAAAAGATATTTTTTCCATGAATGCATAATTCTCAATTTGAAAATTTTTCGAAGAATTCAATCTACAGTTATTGCAGCTGTTGTTAATTGTTCCCTTGATACCTTATTTGACAGCACCTTTCTTTTTTATTAAAGTAAAAGACAATTTTTTTGCGATTCATGAATCTTTGAACTTCTGGCATTATTAAGGTATTAGAGAACGCTTTGGATAAAAATATATCGTGTAAAATATAATAGCGATTAATTTAAAAATAAATTTTTTCTACCTGCTATTTGAAATTAAAAGTAAATTACTAAAATGAGTGAAAATGAGAGAATGAATATTTTTCTTCTAGCTCTTGTTGGTAAGTAATAAAATTGGTGAGTCTTTTATAAATAATCTTTTTTTTCTTAATAAAAAAGATCGTAAATTAAAGTAAACAGACAAGAAGGGAATGATTTTAATTAGTTTTTTTTATGTGAAATTTTTCACTATCTTGATAAGATCTCCACGTTGGCATTAAAAATGATATTAATTTTATAACTGAAAGATTACTTTCTACCTAATCTATTGATTTAATTAACTATGGCAGAGTTGGCAAGAATTAAATGTTTTTTTCAAATGAAATTAAACTAGGCTTTATTTTTAATTTCTGCTTACAGAAAAATAGTTCTGATAAAGATATATGTATCAGTTTAATAAATGAGAAAATTAATTTATGTTACATACGTAAAGGTATATTGGATAATTCCGGCATTGTATTCAGTACATTGTATTTTATGCAAAATATGAAATTGAGAAATATTATCTATATTTCACCTAAATCAAATCCCCTTAATGAAAAATAAAAATATTGTTGTGCTAGCAATAAGAAGAAAAAAAACGTTTGGAATTGTTTACAATGACTAGGAATATCATTTCCAATTATATCGGCCGATTTCCGAAATTATGTATAATTACCTATAGCCAAGACCGGTCCAATATATATGTTTTGTCTTCACCGAAGAAAGACGATAATAGATATCATTTTCAAACAATTTTCCAATTTTCACATAATTTGACAGTATGACATTTTTTAAAGAACAAACTGAAACTCGTAGAAATAAAACAGATTCAACAATTTTTCAACTGACTTCAATATATTAATAAGTAACGCAACTCAATAACATAATTAATTTTCAAAAAGTTACTTAAAAATTGAAAAGCATTCATATATGCAAGGCATATTTTATTGCATATAAAATCTTTTTGATTTCTTTTATAGTTTTTGATTAATTAAATGACAGATCAGAAGTTTTAAACACATTTTTTAGTTTTATTATATTATGTCCCGCAGTGGACTGATCGTTAAGACACGGTTCCCAGCAGATTACCAAAGTCAAGCATCACTATCTGCGGTCAGTGTGCGGGTGGGTGACCACTTGGATCAGTCTGCGTAGGGACCGAGGGTGTGCGATATTGGTCCTCCTTAAACTGTTCTACCGTAAAGTGCTCGACTTCGCGTGTAAGTCGTCGGGCTACCGAAGCAGGGGTGCCATCCCCTCTGCAGAGGATCAAAATTGTGATGGCATGTCTTCGGATCATCCTCAGGGATGTTTCCCAGACCGTCGCCAATAGCCCATTGTGCTGCTCTAGTGTGACGTAAATGAACTACAATAACAATTACATTATTATAAATATGTAAATACATTTAAAACGAGCTCCAACCTAAAGCAAACAATGTCTGAATAACGAATTCTGATATGAGAAAATTAATTTATTTAATATCTGCTTATCTACATGGAGCTTTCGTTTTGAATAATAGATAAAATATAAATTTCAGTTTCTCTTCTAATGCATCCTGTAATGAATCATCAGTCAGAAGTCAAGAAGTTAGATAGATCAGGAAAAATTTCTCAAAATCGAAATGCAGACTCTGTGATAGAATCTGATTCCTTAAAAGATGAAAAGGAAACTGAATCTTCTGAATCATTGAAAAAACCTAATATGGCAGATACTTCTCATGGAAATGACAATGATGGTAAGTAGAAAAAAGTTTGATAGAAATCGGTCAAACAGTTATTCGGCAAATAAAAATTAAGAAGGGTTTCAAAAAATGTGATTATTGTAAAAAAAAATTTAGTATTTTGAATTTTTTTTAATGAGTCAAACGTTCTTTTTTGAGCCGGGGGGGGACGGGTAGGTTATACATAATATAGAACAATTATAACATTTGTGGATAGAGGCTTTTTACTTGTCAATTCTTTTAAACACTATTTTTTCCAGCCTCTCGTAATTAAAATCACAAAAATTTAAATCACGTTGTTTGTTCAATCCCCTTTACATGCGTATACCATAGGTGATAATATAGCATATATATGGGTGATACTCACGAAATATGACAATTCACTGTCCCTTGCTCCAAGATCTAATACTATAATACTAAAAGTACTTTTTTTTTAAAAAAATTAATAAATTGCATTGCTGTTAGCATTTTAAAATGACTTTGCACTAGCATTGACTGTTTTGTATAGTTAAAAAATTTAAATGAACTTCAAAATGTCATTTTCCTGGCATGTCCCAAGCAATGTTTCTAATAATAACTAGCTTCAAAACTTCCCATAATTTTTTCAATATCTAATTTTTTTATCTCAACTGGTGCAAACTTTTCTAGAATATACGCAGAGGGCATTATTTACAAAAACTTCGTTCAAAATAATTTTTTCTGTCAATAATTTGTTTGTCCCAAGAAAATCTGTCATTTTCCTGGCTACTTTTATTTAGTATTTTATAAACAAAATAGATAGAGCCAGCAATCAATATCTTATGTTAATAGATTGATTAGATACCCTCCTATATGAATACGTCTTGTTATATGAATAAAGAACCAATTATCTGGTTCAAAATCTATTTCAAAAGATTTTTCAAGATGAGTAGGCTTTTGTGTTGTCATTTTCCTGGCTTCCTGAAATCATTAATAACTACATAGATTTATCTGAGTTACTTTAAGAAATGCTGTTGTTTTCTGCAGAATGTAAACGTCTTAGGCCAAAATATTAAATTAAAGTAAAGTTATATGCTATAAAATGGCTAATTTGTCATTATCCTGGCTTATGGATCTCAGGACATTGAAGTGTTACCAAAATATTTCTTTAACTGCTAATACTGTAAGGAGGAAAAGCAAATATTAACCTAATATCAAGTTTATGTATGATTGTAATATGGTTGGATGTAATCAAAGTTATTTATTTATTTAATGATTGATTATTATACACAATTTTATTCTGTACATATCAGCAACAACAAAAAATTTGATTCTTTCTACAGTGGATAAAAAGAATTAATATAAGAAATTTATGGTCCATCTAACATAGAGGATTAAGTTGAGTTACTTATTATTAACTTAAAATGACTGTTTTTTAAACTTCTAGGCTAATATGTCATTTTCCTGGCATTCAAGATTTGGTGAATTTCTATTTTATTTTTTCTCTCGAGCAAATGTCAATAAACTACACTGCTGTATGTTAGATATTAATAAATGTAACTAAAGAAGTATACAAAAAAATTTTAGATTACTTTGAAGATTTTAAATTTGCAGAAATTTTTTGGTCCGAATTGTCGTGTTTGAAAAGAATCACCCATATATACTATACAGTAACTAATGATTATAATAACGATTTCAATAACGTACTTTTCCTTGGCGTAACTTATTTAACGTAAATTACTTTAGTAATATACATTAGTAATGTACACATACAAATAAAATCAATTAATTTGTGTGAAAAGAACCATTATACCATTTAAAAGTTTTATGATTCTGAACATTAATATGGGACGCTTCACAAAATTTTTTTTATACCTAATTTAGTTCGCAGATTAAAGCATGTGAAAAATGTGTTCATAGTGTTGTTAAATAGCTAGTATAGTAAAATTAATGATACTGTAAAAATTTTTTATTGTAAAATTGATTAAAAAGTAAGTTTGAGAGCATTGTGAAGTAAATAACACTGTAAAATTAAAAATTAATAATAATATTGAAAGTTGTTATCATTGTAAAATTAATAATGCGAATTTAATACTATAAAACCATGGGTTTACAAATTCTGGCTGCCATGGTGCCTAGTATTTGGCATCTCAATATTTTAATAAAATTTAATATGACCACACAAAACTGCTCCGGTACTTTCTGTTTCATAATAACCTGGTTCTTAAAAACTGGTAACGATTCCTAGAAAATTTGCATTTTTGTAAATATCTTTTCAAAATTAATGTAACTGTAAAATTAAATGTAATGTAAAATTTAAAACAATGCAAAATTTATGTACATTGAGGGTTTTATAAATGTACTTTGGAAGATAAATAATTTTTTTTAGACAAAGGTGTTTAGTACCCTGTACAGTATTGCTAATGATTCTGCTCAAACAGATATTTTTTTCCATAATTTGCAATTGAAGAAATAATGATAATGCTTGTTTACAATACTTTGCTAATTAGTTAATAGCCATGTTTAATTTAATAAAATTTACGAAAGTGATAATTTTAAAACAATTTTCGGATTATTTAGTTTTCGTGATAGTAAAATTATAAAAATTATTTAGGCAATGAAAACTTATAAACAAAGTCAAGTTTTTCGAAAAATGTTGATGAATTACAGAGAAGTGCTGTTCTTCAATACAATAATAGATTCAGTATGATTAGATAATAATCATGTTTAATTTAATAAAATTGGCGAAAGTGATAATTTTAAAACAATTTTAGAATTCTTTATTTAGTTTTCTTGATAGCAAAATTATAAAAATTATTTAGGCAATAAAAACTTTTAAACAAAGTCAAGTTTTTTGAAAAAGGTTGATTAATTACAGAGAAGTGCTGTTCTTCAATACTATAATAGATTCGTTATGATTAGCTAAAAACCATGCTTGATTTAATAAAATTGGAAACAGTGATAATTTTAAGATTGTGTTGCGATTCTTAATTTATTTTTCTTGATTTCTTGATCATAATATTATAATTTTTTTAGGCAATAAAAGCTTTGAGCCAAAGTCAAGTTCCTTGAAAAATCTTGATGAATTAAAGAAAAGTATTCTTAATTACGATGATTCAGATGAAGAAACAAATGACTTATGTGAAAAGACAGATGATGAGTGTAATGATTTAGATGATAAGTGTGATGATTTAGATGATGGGTGCAAGGATTTAGATAATGAGTGTAATAATTTAGATGATGAGTGTAATAATTCAGATGATGAGTCAGATAATTTAGATAAAGAAACGGAGAATCTAGATGAAGAAACGGAGAATCTAGATGAAGAAACGGAGGATCTAGATGAAGAAACGAAAGATCTAGATGGAGAAACGGAGGATCTAGATGAAGAAACGGAGAATCTAGACGAAGAAAAGGAGGATGTAGATGAAGAAACGGAGGATCTAGATGAGGAAACGGAGGATCGAGATGATGCGTTTGATGATCGAAATGCAGAACTGGATGATTCAAATAATGAAAGAAAGTTTCACACAGAATTATAGGTCCTGTTGAGTTTTCCTCATTTTCGTATTTCATAAATGTTAAATAAAAAAATTAATTAAGAGCAAATAATATATTTTTTTCAATTATTTAAAATTCTAACTACATAGAAAATACCATATATTTAAAAACTGTGAAGTAAAGAAATAAATATTATGTATTGCTGTATCCGTAACTTTTCATAAATTTATAAATCAGTGTATAATAATTTTGTACATTCATAGATTTAATAAAACTGAACTTTTTATAAAATATTGGTTTTCATTAATTACCTTATAATTAAACAAAAATATTTATCAAAGATGAAATAAAAATTGATATCTATATATGTATATCAATAAGTTAAAAATATAGAGAAAACATGAAAAATAATAAAGAATTATAAAAAGAGAAAAAGAAACATTATTAAAATGAAATATTTTTTAAAAAATATAAAAAAGTATTAAGAAAATGATACTAAAAGGCCAGAAAACAGAAAAAAAACCGAAAAAATATAATCTCATCATCTTCATTAGCTCACATTATTATATCCACAAAAAAGCGTGCTTTCTAACATTGTATTAATATAGCCAAAGCAAAATATATAAATACAATAGTGTGAGGAGCACCTAAAAATTGAAACGAAAATAGAATATAATTAAGGAAAAAAAATACAAGATAAAACATATTAATCCAAAATAGAAAATAAAAATTCTGGAAAAATACAGAATAAAACACAAAATGTAAAATTATAAAGAGAATAGCGAATTCAAATGTACTTCTAAAAACCGGCATCTTTAAAAAATGATTTAAAATATTTTCGTAAAAAGTTTGCCAGTTTATTATTATTCGAAATATTATTTTTTTAAATTTTATTGGTTATCTTTTTTTTGTCGCTTTAAAAAAATAAAGTTTTAAAAAACAATGTGCTGAAAACGAGTGATTATTCTAACGGCAAAAAATATTTTAATCTTTTTAGTGTATAAGAGGAAACTCAATTCAGAATTACCATTAGGATTTTTGCGAGAGAAAATGACGTCAGAGTTTTTGAAACAAAAATACTACTATCATTTTCAATTATTTGAGCGTTTTTAGTTTAATGTGAGTCTTTATAATACAAATAAACACAAAACAAAATTTTGAGTGCGCAACAGACATTTTATTTATATTAACAGGTTTATGCGCCATAAATATCTAATTTCAATCAACATTTCTTATTCAGATATGTCAATGTTTCATAAACTCCAGATTTAATTTAATTAATCTTTGAAAGACATAAAAACGACATTTGATCATTTGAACAGTTTTTTATAATGTCTATCATTTGAATATTGTACAATCACAAATTGCTTCGAACCCTCATACGAATACACACAATTTTTATTTTTTTTTGTTCATGAAGTAGTTTAAAACAATTAGATAATAAAAACTAGATTCGAAATCCAGCTAGATTTGAATGAGCTAGATTCGAAAATATACATTTCATTTCGTTTGTAAAAAGTTGTCATTGTTGCATATAATGCTTGTAAATAAATAACAACAAAAACCTGATAAAAAATATATATTTGACGAGTTTGTGACATGGAGGAGTGACATGAGAAGCGTGCCATAAATTGTTGAAACCATTGTTGATAGATGAAAAAGTTCACTGAACGCAAGGAATTTTTAAAGTAATATTTACTTTAGAGATATTCTAATATAATTCATATATTTCATATACTGAAAAAAATTTCGTATATCAGATTTTTTTGTTCCGTATAATTGCGCCTGCAAAATTTAATTTTATGGTAAAAAGTACCGTCATCCTAAATTTGAGCCGGATTTTTTTACAGTTTAGACTGGTTCATCTGGTAGAGTAGGATTAGTTCTTAAGTTTCGGATTATTGTTCGTTGAGTTTTTAATGTGTCCTTCTATATTTTCCTTTTTCTTAAAAAATGAAAAATAATTCTTTATCATGTAAAGAATCATGTTGTTATTTAGAAACTTTAAACTAAATTACACAAAATATAAACTGTCGAGCGAGTATTTACAACTTTAAAGTTGTAGAGATTCAAAGTGAACTCCATTAGCTACATGTCACAAAACTCGCCCAATGATAAGTAAATAAAATAATTATCACCTCATTTTTTTAAGAAAAAATAAGCAACGATGATTAAAATTATGAAAAAACAAAACAAAATCTAATAAAAATTTATAAAAAAGTTACAATCATACAAATACTGAATAATAAAAGTAGTAATCACGCAATAGAAAATAATTAATAATTAATAAAATTAATAAATGAAGGATTTATTTAACTTAAAACTACTTTTGTAAAGCTTACATTTAATTATCTCATATCCTTCTAAAATTATTTTTCTTGAAGCTTAATTTTTTTGTATATGTAAAAAATAATAATTTAATTTTATTAACAAAAAAATAGTAGTTTTTAGAAACATCATTTTATATATCTATTCAACAATTCTTAGGGTTCGATGCTTATAAAATTTAAATAAATTGCAACATGTTTTAGATGAAATTTGAGCAAAATTCGTAAATTTTCTTTTGCTTTATAAAGGTTTCTAACGATTATTATACTCGCATTTTCTGTTACAGCACCCAAAATGCCTCAAAACGATCTACTAATTAAAATAAGTAAGCTAAAATGTTTGTACAAGAGAAACTTAATAAGTTAAAGCAAAAAACGTAGCTGCTTTTTGTTTTTCATCTGTACAATAAATAACATCTAGCGCAGCCCGGCTGAGAGGAATAAAGTTCTAAATTTTCGAATTATCAATATACACGACGCTCCTTGTACAAAATGCTAAATGGTGAAAATTACACGTCAATTTAGTGTAGCA
This sequence comes from Parasteatoda tepidariorum, assembly GCF_043381705.1. Lineage (NCBI taxonomy): Eukaryota > Metazoa > Arthropoda > Arachnida > Araneae > Theridiidae > Parasteatoda > Parasteatoda tepidariorum. Next base: position 44,970,534 of record NC_092209.1, on the reverse strand, counting down.
TACCATATTTCGCCAAGTCAACAAATGCAGAAGATAGTGATAAAAAGGGAAAAGAAGAATACTGTTTAGCTTCAAAGAGAACTCCTCCAGACTAAAAGTCAGGGGCTGTTTGCCGCTATGGTAACAAGAAAGAGCACGTTTTTTATGGGAGTGCATTGAAGGAATAAAGAAGTCAATTTCTCAAAACAAAGATTCTTGAGCAGACTTGTTTTAAGATCAAGTCAACACTCTTCACTCCACACCCCTATCCGAAGTGACTCACTCTCGTAACCATAGTAACCGCCACCGCGTGAGACTGATGTCTGGAGGAGTTCTCTTAACAGCCACACAATACTGCCTGTTCACAGTAAGAAGACGATTGAAAGCTACAAAATGGTACGAGTCCATTCGTTGAAACAGAGGTTGCGAAGGAAGATACAGGAAACGATAGATGACGGGGGAAAAGCTTTGCGCCAATACCAATTCTACAACGCAATGACACCCCCGCGTTGAAATGAGCTTTTCAAAAGTCAACCGTCTTCTTAAGGTGGACAGAGAGTAGCTGTTTCTTCTTTCGAACATTGAGCTCGAATAATTTCCCTGCTGTCGCAATAGTTCTGAACTGTCGAGATCAGAATTTTGGTAAAGGAATCCTTCATGGTTTAAGCTTCCCAGAATATGAAAATTAATTCATTATCACATTTTTTTTTTAAACCTTTGGCATTTTTAGTCTTAAATACGTAATATAAAGGGTAATGTATTTAGAAATAGTTTAGTAGTCATCAATACTATAGTTATTAGTTTACCAATCTTATTACTTTAGAAGTTTAAGTGATAGTTATAATCTATTTTCTAGACGAAACTTTTACTTAAAAATTGATTTATCCGCAATATCGGTTTGCAAAAATTCGAATTTTTTTTCTATTTTTATGTTCTTTTCTTGCAAGCCTCACAAGCAGTGTACACTATTTATAATGTAAGTTCTAATGACTTCAATTTTTAAAATAAAATTCTGAATTATCGAGAAATGATAAAAATCACTTATAATATCACTCATATGAGTATAATTTAGAGCGAGGTCCAATATAAAGTAAAAGACAAAGGCCAAAATTATTCTCAAAAACATTTTACACCTGAGTTGCACTGGGTTGAAATGGTATTAAGTTGATTTGAAAGTTTCTTCTGGATTGAAATTATGCTATAAATAGAACAGAACATATAAATTATGCTAAATTAAAAATCTAATTTTGCACTTTAAATGTGAGGGTGATACTTCAATCTGATAAAAGAAGAAAGTTTCTACTCAATCTGAAATAATGAAATGCGAAATAATTATCAAATTATATTTAAGATCATTAAATATTTCTGCATTTGTTAACTCTCGACAGAGCGAAAACTGAATGAACAAATTTAGTGGAAGAGCAGGAAAAGCTTTTCTAGAAAAATGATTTTGTCATTTAACGTATTTTTTCATAGTTAGTTTTTTTGCCTATGTATAAAACTTCTCCTGGTGACAGTAAACGGAGATACTTTAACTAGCTACAAAACTGGAACTTTTCTCCTATAAAGATCCCTCGTCACAAGCTGGCGAATTCGGAAAAAACAAATCTCGCCGCTGAAGAATATTTTGTTGTAGTGACATATTATTTACTTTTGTTATTTTTATAAAAGAACATCTCGCGTCAAGTATAAAAACAGTCCCCGTTCCTGGCGGTAGCACCGTAAGTTAACTGGAATGAGGGTATAAATATTTGGAAGCGGGTACTGTGTGTGTTTGGTTGTCGATTCGTAGAAATGCAGATCCGTCTTTTACGCAGCCATTACAAATGATTTGGAGTTTAAAAAAGCAATTTAAATCACATAAATGTTATTAAAGGACGTTCTTAGACATAACAAGAATTTCTCATATTTTTTTGATACATCAACAACATATAATACTTTTTTTAGACTAGAATACGATAATAAAACACAACAATAGTTTTGATCTCTGTGTAATTCATATTCAATCTTCATCATAAAAATAATGTTAAATATTTCATGAAAAAAATAAGTGTAATGACTAATTAGGCAGTTGTCAAACAGGGAGGTCATAGAAGATAGGGTTTCACACATTCAAGTATTAAACAGCATGATGGTGGAAATGAGGTCAGCACTGGCCGCCTTCACTTCATAGACAAGCTGGTATTTATCGATCAGAAGTTGGGTGGGCTTCAAGTCACCACCAGGAACAGAACCCCGTACATTCACAATGGCATCTCAGCCCCTTAACCGTCGCGACTCAGACTAATTAGTTATTGACACTTATTTTAACATATAACTAAGTCCAGATTTAATATTCAAATCAAAGTTTAGCGAGCTCTCACACCTTGTTTGGTTTTGGCACAATTTCTGTTTGGGGATTTAAAATGTATAGAAGGGTCGCAGGCTTATTTGCTTCTGTGACTAAAGTCAGTGTTAAACCAAGTTATTCATCTAAGAAAAGAATCTGTATTTTTTAAATTACTTGACATTCAATAAAAGAACTAAATTTCCTAAAGCGACGGTGGGTTATTTTTCCCAGAATTGGTTTCAAAAGCAAAAGAAAATCTTGTTTTCTTAAAAAAGTATTCTATCAAATTATCAGCTAAAGTCTAAAAGAGTCATTACAATAAATGGAAAAAGCGCCCCTGCAAAGTTCATATATATATATATTTGTATATATTTATATATTTCTGTATCAGAAATTAGCCTCCAATTTCTTTATATCCGTAATGTTAAAAATTTCTATATAACTTGTCTTCAAAGTGTGTTTTATTTCAAAACTCCTCATGACGACACGTTAGGCTTAGCAGCTATATGCTGTCTGCCGCTCTAATAGTGTCGATGAATGCTAGGAAAATACATCTCTCGGTTTTTCTTTCTTTAAGAAAAACTACCAATTTATGAATTCAAAGAATATCGGTCTCGTATATTTTACTCGCGGGACTGTGAGCACCACCTTTACTAGGGTTCGGAGAAGAAGATGGAGATGACTTTGACCCGGTGATCGGATTCGAAATAGACCCTGTAACAGCAAGATGTTGCATTGATCCGGAAGCTGTGGTCAATGATAGTAGTCCAGCTTTAGAAAGAATGTTGGACTCGCTACCAGTTTTCTTAAGATCCCCGGTCTTGCCACCGAGACGAGAAAAGACTTGATTTCGCTGAATCTGTTGTAGACGAGTATATTGCTCCTGGAGTTGCTTTTGTTTTTTCAGTAATTCCTGATGGCGTGCTTCGAGAAGTTCCTGTCGGTTCTTTGGACCCTGACCCGACTTTTTTCCCTGGGAAGCCGCAAATACCTAAATTAAAAAATAAATAAATATATACTTTGCATTTTTTAATGACAATGCAGTACCCTTCACATGAAATGCGTTTGGGGTTATATCAAAAGAAAGAGTAAATAGAATTTTTTTTGCTAGTGAAAATGGGGTTTGCCATTTTTAAAATGGAAACAAAAGAAATCATATTTAGCGTTTTCTCCCATATCTTGGAACAAAGAAAGCATAGGAACATATCCAATTATCAGAATTAAATGAATCGTAGCTTAAGGAGAATGATACTGAGCAACATGGTGCACAGTACACAAAATATAAAGCGGAACGTCTTGTCAACTTTGATATAATGATAAGATTTTTACGTATAAAGGAGCAATCTTAATTACAAGAGATCACGAATTCATATTGAAGAATCCAAAATTTCCACCGCTTTTTCAATTAAACTTTTTGGACAATATTTTTCAGATTGCAACTACACCACATATGTTGAGGGTCAAGAATTCAAATGCGTTGAAAAAAAAGCGTATTTTTTCAAAGAAAATCCGCTTTTGAATATGAATTTGTATAAAAAAAAAGAAAAGAAAATTGTATTCACAAATTTATCCCCAGATTTAAGGATAGCCCTTTGAACCTTTACGAGTGAATCTTAATAATTAAGAATTCAATTATTTGATCAAAAGTTATTGTTTCATTTTCATTTCACTCACTGGATAACGTTTTTTATTAAAGTAAACAATGAAATGTATTGGAAGAGATTTGGAACATTTTTGCAACCATCTTTTAAACATTTTTGAATGAAATGGTTATTGCATGCTTTTAATAATTTTTTTCTTCCAAAGCCAACATTATAATATTGAAAGCCGTTACTTAACAGGTTACTTCCAAATAATTATTAGCAAAGATTAGTTTTTATTAAAGATTTAAATAAAATTGGTTTGAGGAGATAAAGTATTAAACTTCGCTTCAACAAAGGTAATATTTTTGCTGTAAACTGATCTTAGGCATTTTTTCTGGACACCAGTATCGAGTCTGGAATTTTCACTTGATTACAGCACAATATATGGGAATATCTTATTTCATGCATGGGAATCAACTTTTTTTCCCACTAAAATGCTCCCATAGACAATTTGAAAATGTGACTTTTTATTATTTCCCCAAGCCTTTCCTATGTTATCTAACATTTAAAATAACATATGCAGGTACAATGAACATAAATAGTTATTACGCTGTTTATCTACATTGATTTATCATTCTTATACAAAACGAATATAGAAATTATAATTATCCTGCACATCACTTACTTCATCTCGTAATTCATTCTTCAAAAGTTGTATCACTTTATCCTTCTCAGCCTTGGCTGCTTGTAGCGCCATCTGTAGACCTTCTTGTGAGTTCACACTCTCACTGCTGCTACTATTGCTTGAAAGCTGCTCACGAGGAGGCGGCTCATCATTGAGTGCTGATGTCCTCACGATACTCTCCTTGGATGATGAGCTCAGAGGAGCTAGAGGTTCTTTGATGCTCACTGATGGTGGATCGTAACGATCTCTGGAAGATGCTCTGGTAGAAGCAGTCTGCCTGAGAGTAGGATGGGTGGAACCTCTAGGTGTAGGAACAGAACTGCTTCGCTGGGGTGGAGGATTGCGTGTTGCTAGGGCAGAGCGTAGAGGCGCAGATTTGGACACAGTGGCTGCCTCGGTGGGAGAAGTGACTGGAGATCGACTTGTTGTGCGGGGCGGAGGGGGAGGAGGAACTTTTTTAGTGAGGACTTCAGCTATAGTTTTTACTGTTAATTGTGTCGGGGAAGGTTTCCGTTCGGGCTGTTGAGGTGTTGGTGATAAACGATTGGCAGTGGGAGTAACTAGTAGTGTCTTGGCACCAGGGTCAAGATTTGTAGGGGAACGTGCCTGTGGCATACCGTGTATAGGAGATCGAACTGGAGAATCAGCACTGGGGTAGGAAGGCAAGCGCCTTTGAGGCCCAAGCAATCCTGGTATGTTATCTCGCTGAGTTTTTTGCTCGGCAGGAAGGTTGAAAGTCTGCAGTTCACTCAGCAATGCGTCTAATGCTGTCTGTTGTTTCGTATGACCATCAGGTGGAACGTGAATGACAGTGTGAGTTCCTCCGTCCAAACTTTGGCTCTGCAAAGGCAGTGAGGACATCACCCTGCCCCTAGGCTATGGGAGGATAAAAAAGTAGACTCGTAGTTAAATAAAAGTGTTTTCTTGATTAGGTAAGATGCACTGAATATAATAAACGCCTTCTGAAAACTGTTTTACCATAATAGAATTTCATAAGTATCTTTATGGTTTCAATAGCAATGTTTTTTTTAATGAAGCTTGGAAACTTTTATGAAAGGAACTCGTATTATACATATAATCATCTAATTCATTGTTCGAATTATGATTTAAGATACACGATAATAGCACTTGTCGGAGTTACAATATACAATTTATGAATTTGTATTTGTAAAAATAATATTAGTTATATTAGTAACTAAGTCTGGTTTGATTATTTTAGACAAAATATGAAAATACATTTAGTTGATGAATTTTATTTTGAAATGTACAGAATACCATTTCATATCATAAAATAAAAGAAATGTCCAGATAGGTGGCTTTCTTTTGTGGTATAAATAAATAAATGTAACTAAATTTATATTTTCCAGTTAACAAATTACATTTTAACACTTGTTTCCAAATATACTATTGTAAAGAGAAATGAGAATAAATTTTTTCCATTTTTATCTTTATTTTATTTTGATATTGTATTTAATAGAAAATAATTTACAAATGACGATTTTTTAATCATATACATTGCATAGATTCAATTTATTTCATCTGAATACATTAACACAATGACCGACATAACAATCTATTTTATTAAACATTTATAATTGAAAAATAAATCATATTTGAGAATTTAAAATATTAAAACTGACAGACAAATGTATGGAGAAAGAACTAAATATATTTGTGCACCCTTAATCCAACGTTTTAAAAAACTAAATAAAATCATTATATAAATACATATTGATTTAATTCAATCATATTCAGTGCATCTACTTTATTTTAAAGCATTTTACCCCTAAAACTTCAATATTTTTCAATTGCTTCAGTTTAGTTTAAAATAAGTAATTTAATTGATTAGAAATTGATTAGATTAATTTAATAGAATGAAATTAAATATACTATGAATTACATAAAAATTTTAAGAAAATAATTTATATAATTCTCCTTGCCCTACAGCATAATATATTTCATTACAATTTTTAAGGGTAATTGGAAAAAAGAATAGGAATATTTCTCTATATGAAACTATATCTAACATTGAAATGTATGGGGACAAAAATTAATCTATTGACGGAGCACATGAAAAGTCACACTTAATCCTTTGACTTAATTTACTTCATTTTTAAATCCCACATTTTTTTACAGAGATAAAACATTTAAAATGATGCCAGTTCTTGAAACTATGTAAAATTGTAATAAATAAGTAAATTATGTGAATTGAAAATTGAAGAAGATTAAAAAGGAGTAAAATGAAATTGGCCAAACTTACGTACGTGAAAATTGATTTTTTTTGCATTCAATATGCATTTTACACAGAAGTTTCTCAGAAAAAATGGTTTAATAACAATTTATTTAATTGTTATTTTGACCTATTCAAACAAAATAATCAAATAACCATAAATAAGATGGTATTCATACTCTTAAGTGCAAGAAAAAACTTTTCACCTAATAGGCTTAAACAACCAGAATATAATCACACCAACTAGGTCCACCTAATGAAACAACATAGTTCGTTGTAGATGAGTATATATTACAGCCGAGAGAGTTAATCTGTCAGTCTCATGACTGACTGAACTGGGGTTCAAATCCCAACCTTGATGTTACAACATTTCCTACTTTACGTTCAACACATGAAGAGTTTCCAATGTTCTGCATTGAATAATGTATGCTCCTGGGCTATTAGAATACGATACTTTTATTTACGCATAGATGGCAGTATAATAGGGCTCCTGACCTGTGTCCAATGTTCAGTTAAATTTCGTTTGCGGTATTTGAAACCCTGCTAGTTGTAAATGGGTAAAAACCGTATAGTTAGGTATTCATGCTTTTTTTAACCCTGTTAGTTTTAAACGATTTCAAAACGGTAAAATTAAAATATGATCGTTAGCGTAAACTTTACGGGTTAATTGGAGGGAAAATTTGCTGCCGGTTGTTTAACCGGTGCCGGTGTGGAATGAAAATTCTAACAGTGTATCGTGTTTTTGTCCATTTTTAATAATTACCCTTATTTATTTGAAGGAATATTCAAGAAAAAGAATAACTATTCGGTTCGTGATATCTTTGTAGGGAGTATACGGTGTATTTAAGAAAAATATTATCACTTAGTATAATTTTAATTTCTATTTTGTTGCTTAAGTACACGACGTTACCACACTAAGTAAAGAGGACACATGTGAGTTTTATATTACCGTCATTAGGGGCTACTTTGTGCAGCGGGGGCTACTTTGTGCAAATTCGAATTTGGCATTTTTCAAGTGCTGCTATTCAGTATTATGTTTATTTCACGTTAAAAATGTGTGGAATTTGAAGATAGAAGTCTCTTCTATTACTACAAACATTTTTTCGAATTTTAAAACAATCTCAGAGTGTGTTTCGTCATCCAGCGTCAACAACTTTCCGAGGACGTCGGATGTCGAAAAGTGTGCGTGGAAACTTTAGCTGTGAAATGCAAAGACGTTGACAAAACAATTGTCGTAAGTGCAAAATTTCTTATTTATATATTAATAAACAATTAGATCATGTTAGCGTTAAAAAAATTTGAAAATTAATAACAAATAAACGGAAAATGAAAAAAAAAAGCACTTTGGGGCTACTTTGTGCAAAGTTTCATTCGTTTTTTTTTTCGACAGAAAAATGGTCAGACGTTATAAAAAAATACCTGGAACGAGTAACTACCGTGATTACACTTTAGAAAAGCTGCAACAATATTTCCAGGCAGTTGCTGGTGGTATGTCGATTGCAGAAGCTTCTCGGAAGTACAAAATCCACAGAAATACTATCTCTAATAAAATTCACAAGAAACACGTGAAGCTTCCTGGTAAACTATTATTTTTCTTCTACAAAGATTTTTCTAATGAATTAATCAAACGATTTAATACATAAAAATATATTTTATAGGACATCAGGTGATTTTGACAGAAACTGAAGAGCAAGTTCTGTCATGCTCATTCAAGGATGTTATGTTCAAATTTAACAATATTATAAATGTTAATGAATATGTAATAATTATTATTTTTAAAATTTCATCCATTTCAATGGTTAAAAATGTATATGGTTTCCTTTTGTTTAAACTCAAATGTTTTGAAATAAAAAATTTTTTTAAGAAAAAATTCTTCGAAAAAAAAAAGGTTTTTTAACGCTGAAAATTATTTTCAAACTAATATCTTTACATATCTTGATGTTTTTGTCTTTAAAAATGTCAACAATTAACTTTTTTTAACAATTTTATAACAATATTTTACTAAAAACATGATTATTAAACTGAATTCCTATCGCTGCACAAAATAGCCCCATTTGGGGGCTACTTTGTGCAAGGTATGTTTTGACTTATTATTCGTAAATATTACATACAAATAATGCCAATATTGATCAAATTCACTCGTCTGAGTCCAGTTATGAATATAATATCGATAAATTTTACTAAAGTTTGAATTAACATAGTTTTTTTTACATGTCAAAGTTCAAAAACTGCGTAATACTGCACAAAGTAGCCCCGAATGACGGTACTCAATGCTCTTACGTTTTAATTCAACAGACGCGAGTACAGTTTTAATCGTCTTCAATGCATTGAGTACAATGGGGATTCTAATGATGTATTCGAATTTATTTATAATGATGAGCAGAGTGCACGGAGCGTGATTAAACCTGTGCTTCAGTTTGTAAATTTAAAGCAGTTAACTAAATAGAATAAATAAAATAAACATTTGATTACCCTTTTACTTAATATTTCATTTGAATTTGTAATTATGAACATATTATGAATATATACTAGTTGAATGCATATGAATTACTGGTTCTTGGGAAAAAAATTGGTTTGATAAGTTTTTTTTTCTGGAAAATTATTATTCGAACGATAGCTTTCATGCATAATGCTAAAAAAATAAAATTAAATGAAAATAAATGCATAAAAAATAGCTGGGCAGGTTTTTATAGGGAAGTGTCTCTTGTCGCTTACAATGACATTTTCGGCATGGGTTTCTATGCAATTTTCATTCCGATGATATGCCTTAACTACGTTAAAAGTTTGTCACAACTTTTATGTAACCCCTTGTTGTACATAACGTATTTAAATTTGTACATTTCGCAGAAAGTAGACTAAAAATTTCTTTTAAGAAGACTATAGTATGAACCGAGAATACGATTACAGATTTGAAAATAGCAATGTGAAAACAATAAAGATACTTTAAAAAATCTCATGCAACAAAAAACAAAATAAATAAATAAATAAATAAATAAATAAATAAATAAATAAATAAATAAATAAGAATTGGCCTCCAGTGTACTCATAAAATATACATAAATGTGAAAATGTTATATAAAATTTATGATAAATCATAAATGAATGTTTCACGTAAGATAACATTGGTATGAAAGCAAAAAGATAAATCATATAATTTCAATAAAAGTTTGGAAGAAAAACAAAACTTAACACAACGAAAAGAATTATTTTTGACTTTTGATTGATTGCGTATGATTGATTATGCACGCATTAATAGTAAATGCAAACGTATTTTTTCTGAAATCGTTTTCAAGTTAACGTTATTTCTAAATATGAAATCAACTTCAAATTAAAAAAAATAAATCCTTTTGATCAAAAATTTCTTTTAGAAAATCTTTAAATATGACTTTTCAAGTGCTCTGCCCTTTTGATAAGATGATTGTGAGAAACCAACCTGATCAGCCCATCCGAGGGTTGAATAGCCTCTCCACATGCTGCATGGGGGCATAACAAAAATTAAAAATCCCGCTCAAAAATACTCTTTCATCAAAATGTTCATTTGTTAATCAAAGCAAAAAAGTATTTATTCAATGATAATTATAGATAATAACAGAATGTGCATGCATAGGCGCTCAACAAAAGGTAAATTGCTAATCACATCGGTGGTTCTTCTGATACATAGAATTAACATCTTATTCTCGCACTATCTAAAACAGTTAGAAAGGATTATGCTTACCTTTCGATCTATAACGTCTTCGCTTGGGAGAAACATGTTTACAAGGGCCATGTTTGATTAAATTGTGTGACCAAATAATTAATAATTGCGATTAAATTGTGATCTATAACGTATTGTGATAAATAATTTTGATCTATAACGTCTTCGTTTGAGAGTAACATGATTATAAAAGCATTTTTTGAATAAATTGTGTAATCAAATAATTGATAATTGTGATCTATAACGTATTGTGATAAATAATTTTGATCTATAACGTCTTCGTTTGAGAGTAACATGATTATAAGAGCATTTTTTGAATAAATTGTGTGATCAAATAATTGATAATTGTGATTAAATTGTGATCTATAACGTATTGTGATAAATAATTTTGATCTATAACGTCTTCGTTTGAGAGAAAGAAGATTATACGAATATTTTTTGATTAAACCGTGTGATCAAATAATTAATAATTGTGATTAAATTGTGATCTATAATGTATTGTGGTAAATAATTTTGATCAAAAACGTCTTTGTTTGACATGAGCATGATTATAAGGACATTGTTTAAATTGTGTGCTCAAATAATTAATAATTGTGATTTAATCCAGTGTAAATAATGCGTGGTATAATTCTCTCACTATCTAAATCATTTAGAAATGATCATGCTTACCTTTAGATCTACAACGTCTTCGTTTGAGATAAACATGTTTATAAGAACCATGTCTGATTAAATTATGCGATCTTATCAGAATAATAATATAATTAATAATTATGATTAAATTGTGTGATCTAATAATTAATAATTATGATTAAATTGTACTCTGAAACGTATTGTGATAAGTAATTTTGATCCATAACGTCTTCGTTTTAGAAGAACATGTTTATACGGAACTAAGCAAAACTTTTCTAACTTGAGTAAATTAATTTTCAAAAAGTTCAAATTTATTTTTTTTTATTCTCTTTTCCTAAAAAAATATAGTTTTCATTGTGTCTAAAATGATACTTGTAGCACAAATAGGACAATCAATTGAATTTTGCAGATTAATTTCTTTAACTCTAATTTTAATCTGTGTGAAATTAATTCATAAAAATAAAAATTTAAGTGGAAATCAGGATTATTTTGATCAAATTATTATTTCCGCCATAAAATTATTTTTCGTTTTTGGTTGAAGTCTAAAGTTAAATTTTAACAAAAAATTGAAAGGAAATAATTTTATTATCACTGGAGAAGAAATTATTTTTTGTCAGCAAATATAATTTGGAAACTCTTAAAATTTGAAAATTTTGATTTTTGAAACATTTTTTCAAAATCACAACTCTAAAATGCATCGATCGACAAAGTTACTTCAACTACTATAAAGTATATATCAGTAAGAACAGTATATTTTATGAAAAAATTAAATGCTTGAAGAAATTTTAAAAATACGCTTAATTTATTAAAAAAATAATCTTCAATAAAATGTTTTTATAAAAAAAAGTCGTCGTTTCTGCTATGAATATTCGTGAATATATTTTGTTCGTAAAGAACGATAATCTCCACCCTCACCAAATATAGATATAGCACCAGTGGAGCGCCCTCCAAACTGTTTAAACTTTTAAAATGTAAGCAACCATTCGAGTGTTATTCTGACAATCCAGTTTCTGCGAGACTTTTTTACTCTTAAAGAAGATAACTCTTTATTTAATAATTATTTTTTATCAATGTTTTGCATAATTCTGTAATGTTTTACATAATTATGCACTACAAAAATAATAACATTTGACTCATTACTTTAAGAAACTTAGAGATCTCGTAACTGGATCTGATTTAACCATTCTGCCAAAATTACACTATCCAGATTTCTATTGTTTGGCATATTTTGTAAGAATTTTCATTTCAATTTCAAAGTTACTATAAAAAGATACTGTAGGCACAATTCTAGAAGATATTTTTCCTTGTGTAATGTTAAATTCGATTGAACTTAATCAACTCTTCAAGAACACTTCTTATTATCCACTTCAACTGTTTGAAGCACACTCCACTGACAGAACACAAACAAACCTTCTCATTTTGGAGCTTAAAATACTTTTTGACAAAATCTGCTCTACACATATTTTTATGCTACATGAAAAAAATTATTAAATCTTCATTCAGAGAAAAATAACATTTCTGCAACCAACAATGCAGCTTAACAAAAGAGTTAGTACGCTATTATTAAAAAAGTCTTCAGAATAATTTAAGAAATTTTTTTTTAATTCGCTGCTCATTTTTCATTGACATGCTTATGTTTATTTTAGTAATAATATTAGCTTATGAATAAGTTTAACTATTGACATTAAGTTGCATTAATTGGTTTCCCAAAAATTATTTAAAAATAAATTATGCATCTAATTTGCAGTTTTCGGGATGAACCGTTTTCCAATTCCTTACAACTTTTTTTCATATGGATGAAATAATTGTAAACAATTATTATAAATATCTGAACAAATTAACCAGATTTTTCGTAATGAAATGAGAAATATTCCATTAAAATTTATATAACTCTATTTTGGATGAAAATTGAATCAAAAATGAGCAAACAAGAAAATTTTTTCACTCCGTTTGAAGACGAAATATTTGTTATAGGAAATTGCTATTTATTATTAAAACGAATTCTTTTGTTCCAACCAATTTGTAATTCTAGATACTGCAATAGATAAATTGTTTGGTGTGGAGTGTATTAAAAGTTGCCTTATAAGTAAAAAGGATAGTTTTCAAAAGTACATCAGAAAAACCACCGAAAGTATGAAGAATGGTGCTGATGGTAAAACAAAATGTGCATGTGTATATGCGCGTGTAGGGAACATAAAAGCCATGCTTTAATTTTTTTAGCAAGTGCAGTTTGGCGATAGAGACTTTGCTTTTATACACACTTATAAAAACTAAGCTTTGAAATTTTTTAAATGCTTTAAAACCTACGATTGGGCAGTCTTACCTATTTTACGAAAATATAAAAGCATCTTTTAAGTAATTTATATACAATAAATATATAGTTGCTATCGGTGAATGCTTTTTCTTGATAAAATTTACAAAACATTTTCCGTTTAAAAAAGTGAATGTTAATTAAAAAATATTTTTATTGCTGAAACATTTAAAAATATTGCCAAAAAGTATTAAATATTTGAAATATTTCAGAATATGGTTTTAATATATTTAAATGGATTGGATGCTAAGTATTGTTTGGTAAATTATTTATATGACGTTATTGTGACTTTCCTTGGTAAAAATCTTGTTATATTCACACTAGAATAGAAGTATGAAAAGCGCATAAATTATAATATTTTAAGGCGTACTATTTCCCGATTCTCGCATCAGGCAAGAGTAATTGTCTATTACGTTTAAGCGATGTTAGGTGGTGCTGTTATCATAATTGTTGTCCCCCTATTTACTTCGATGAATGACTGTTGTTGCTCATTTTATATTTAAATCAATATTATATTAATATAGTCATAGTTCTAAACACTACCCATAATGTCATAGAAAGTACTGATGCATAGGCATCTTTTTAAAAACGAAACAAGGAGGTATAGGTGCTGTACTACAAACGTCGATTGAGATATCTCTCTCAAAAAATTGTCAGAAGGAGTCAAACGTGTTCATCTATTTTCCCACCTGCCATGATATTTTATTATAACGAATAGTTATAATTAGCCCAAACAGCTAGTTTATAGATTTCCAACTATATGTGTCGCACTATAGCAGCTGGATTAGAATGTCTATATATTTCCAACTGTAAGTGTCGCACTATAGCAGCTGGATAAGAATGTCTATTGATTTCCAACTATAAGTGTCGCGCTATAACACGCTGTTTATGGGGAGCGTATATATATATATANTATATATATATATAATACATATTTTATGTATGTATGCTGACAGACACGCACTTTATACTTTATACGTGAGATCAAGTAACTACCATAAAAGACCTCATGCAAATAATAAGATGTAGTTCAAAATATTCGGATCAACAGTTCTCATTGATAGTTTCCGAGATACGAAGCCTCAAAACATAAATAGTAATTCTCAATTCTCTAATTCCATCTCAACATTAGCATAAGTCAAAGATATTTGAAAACAAAAAGTTAATAATGAACTTTTTAATAAGCATTTAAAATTCCATTTGGTAATTAAAAAGCTAGTAGCACGCCAGAGCATCCAACGCTAAACGAATAGCATTTCTTGACATTCCTTAATTAGCCAATGATGTGCGCTGCTAGCACCCTTCACCACAAGTAATCATTGACTAAATCTCTTATGTTTGAGGCCCCGTATGTCGAATACTATCCCTTTTTTGGACTTTTTTGCAAATGAGAACTTTAGCTCAGAATGTTTTGAACAGCAATATAATAAATGTTTAGTTAATTCGACATAAATTTAATTTTTGTAAGATTTGAGATGGTTCCTTTTACGAAATATCTGTATAGTAAGACTTAATGCCTATACAAAATATCCTATCTTTAATGTTAAGTGCATTATTTCTGCTTTCGGAATGAACAAAAAACTTTAAGTTAGTCAGAATTTAATATACTTGTATTAATTTGTTTACTTCAGGTAAAAGAAGTGGAAACAAAAAATATACAAAGCAAAGTCTCTTTCATCATTGTATAGGCCATGCTTAGATTTAAGGAAGCGAGCTAACTGTAACATAAAAAAAGCAGAAAATGGCGGAGCAAGATGAACAAAAGGCTTTTTCTTTTAAAAAAAATGCAAAAACCAGTGCCTAGATAGTATTCCAAAAAAGGCAGAGAAAAAAAAATAAATAATTCAAAATCAAGTTGTTGACATAATTACTCTATCTTCTCTTTGAAGTTAGAACTCCGCTTCCAACCCTGCCGGCTTGACTAAGGCGTTGAAAAAGTCGACGAAAAAAAAAACAAAAAAGCAAAAAATGAGTTACTACTGCATTCATTTGGCTGCAGTTCCAGCCAATCAAAAAAGACAAAAATGCTTTTTCAAAAAATCACTGTTATGCGCGCAAAATTGCCACAAAAAGTTTTTTTTTTTCAAAATATTATTTAATATTGAAGGTTTCAGGAGACCAGGTGTGGTTAGGTTGCAAAGGATTATGGGAATGTAGATATCAATATTTCCGCCGAACATAACTCACATCAATAAATAGATTGATATATAGACAGAAATGTATCAAATTTTTCCTTACTTGAAAACTCAAAAACTTACGTGTTGACCATTAAGGAGAAATATATATTCTTTTTATATTAACAAAAGCTAAAAAAAAGTTTTTAAATGCGTTCAATAATATTTTCTAATTTTTATATTTAAATATTGTATTAATTGAATTTGAAACTGCGATATTAAGAATAGATTTGAAAAATTCAAGATAGCTGTTTCAAATATAAAAAGGTAATAACAAATTAAGTGCTTACTTATTCATAATTATATTATATATTTGAATAAGGTCACTTACCCACAAATATATTTTATAATCGAAGGCAGTTAAGATTTAGAATTTCATAGTTCATGGGTTTTATTAATCACGATTTGGTTAATTTTATTTCATAATTATTTTCTTAACATTATTAACTTTATTAAATTTTAAGAAATTTTTTGAAAAAAAAATGAACATATATTTTTATATAATTGAAGGCAGAAAAATAAGTCATTCAAACCGTTTGTGACAAATATAGAAAAAAAACTGACTGGTTACAAATATTCTTAGATTCATTTAGTTTTACGCCAATTTAATTTTGCTAAATTTTCTTCATTTGTAAAAAACTTAAAGTGTGCATTATTGATAAATCTTTATTTCATTAATATGTATAGAAAAAAAAACATTTATTTGATTTGAAATAATTGTTATGCACAAAAATATATGTTACTTATTCCTTACTTAATTAAAAGCTCATTTGTGTTCGTGAAAAAAATATTATTAAAATATTTTTTTTATCTGCACTGAATTGACTCTATATTATTAGGACTCTATATTAACATAATTCTACATTATCAGGAAATAAAATATGAATAAAAAAATTTAGCTTAAAAACTAATAATAATAAACTCTCAAAACTAGGATTCTAATGTTTTTAGAATAATTACAATACGAAAAATATGAGAATCCTTCTATAATTACTTATTGTGAATAAATACAATTACTTATCGTGAATAAATACAATTATTGTAAAAAAATATTAAGAATACGCTTAAAAAAGTTTAAAATTTTTTTTGTTGTTGCTTATATCAAGAAATTTATACCAAAGCTCTAAGTTTTACTTCATTGTAAAATTTTACTTATTGAATAATAAATAATAAATTATTACTCAGGTTTTAATAGAAGGAAGGTTATAAATTAATAATTTCTTTAGTAAAACATGGGCATAAATTTAACTACTAATCTTGAATGGATATACTAAATATGCTAATATTTAGAAACAGAAAAAGTGCAATGAAAATAGTTATTATGCAAATGTTTCTGCACTGAATTTAACTGTTGTATGTTCGGCGGTGAAGAAATTACAGAGCTTTATATTTAACTGTTAAATACAAAGTAATTTATCAAAAGCTCTGCTGTTTCCTGTATTTTTGACAACCAAAATGCTAATTTTTAGGATAGGAAAAATACAGCTTCGAATGATGAGAAAAAGTTGGTCAAATACACACCAATTTCAAAAACATGCTGTAAGGTCAAGGGTTAAGGAAATTTGAAAATTACCGAAATTGGGTTTAATGTTTAATTTTAGTAGGAAAGGAATGAAAAATAGTTATAATTGAGAAATTAAGGAAATATTAAGAAGTAGTGCTTTTTAATTTATGCTTAATGTAACAGACATTCTCCTTTTCCTTCAAAACAGATAAAATGAAATAAAACTTTAATTTCAAAATAATGACACAGTTTGAGCATTGGAATTTCTATTTTGTTTCATTTTCTAAACAGAAGGAGAATATTTGCTTTTGTAAATATTAGGTTTGCATAAAGTTTAATAAATAGCAATGTAGATAGCATATGTTCGCAGAAGATATGCATGCTTTCTAAGGATATACAAGAATCCATTAAAATGTTCTTTCTTTTATAAATTTCTCTAAGGATAGGTTTATTTGCTGACTCTTTTATGATAATGGTTTTGATCGATCCATTTCAAATGTTTTTACTTGACATCAGTAAAACTATTTTTAGGTCAAAGCAAAAACGGACGATACGTATTTCTGACCATATTTCCACCATGCGATTTTGGACCCTTAAAAGTATGAAATCTTCAGTCAAATTTGAAATGGAAAAGACAATCATAACTTAGAGAAAGTTGGATTTAAAAACGAATATAGAAATATATATTTGAAATTAATGAAATAGTAGCGATTGTGAATATTACTCTGGAAATGTAAGAAGGAGTAAGATGCAAAAAGCCTTAGCATACTTTTATAATTTTTTTGTTGTTGTCAAAAACAAATAAATAAATAAATTAATTAATAAACAAATTAATAAATAAATAAATTAACTAATAAACAAATTAATTAATTAATAAACAAATTAATTAATAAATAAATTAATTAATTGGTAAATAAATTAATTGGTGTAATTTTTCAGTTACATACTACTCGCAGTTTGAAGATAAAGCTAATAATCATTAACTATATCACTTTTGTTAAGTTTCTAATTAATTTGCTAGTTTTGTTAATAGAACAAGAAACACCTTTTTCTTATAAAAAGAGAATCTTACTAAAATAATTGCATGATAACCCTTCACATAGCAACGTCGTATTTCATGTAATCGAATGATTTACTTATAATGTATTAATGGATTTCATCTTCTTTTTATTTAAATGTTTCATTCGTATTTATTCATAGAGAGTCAACAAATAAAAGAACCATAGAAATCCAATCCTTAGAAAGCCAGCATGATAAAGCAGAAATGCAAGAGGAAGAAAGGAGGACCTGGCGGTTAAGAATACTAACTTTGGCTGAGTGCATTTCTCCGTCGGAGTGAGGTCCGTCGGCGGAATGCGACTTCTCGGGCAGGTGATGACCTACAGTGTGCCGCTGCTCTTGAACGGAAGCCAGTCTGTAAGGACCACGCTTATGACTTACAGGTATAATCACAATTTATAGCTTACAGTGGCGTAACCAGTCCTCCATATTTTCCCTTCTTTTTATCTGTTTATTTTCCAACTGTTTGCTTTAGTTTTCCGTAAATGTTACATAATTTAATTTATATTAAAGTACTGTAAGGGAACACCACGAGTTAATGTTGCGGTAGAAAAAAAATTTTAATTACCAAATTTCTTGTTGAAAAAAATATTGGTCATTTTACAATGTCTTTATATTTACATTAAGCGTTTATTGCAATTCTCGCGTATTTAATCAGTTTTGAATTTAATGATTGCATAGTACATAGAAATGTCTGCTTAAAAATATACATAACTTAAACATTCAAACTAAAGGCAGCAACGCTTAAAAAAAATATTCACCGTTATTTTTAACACTAGATCGCCTAAGGAAGTCATTTTGACTGCTTTTAATTTCAATTAGAAAAACAATGATGTAGTATATAATGATACAATTTCTTAGAATTTTGTGATTTTTTGTACAACATACAATATTTTTTGTTGTTAATATTTACTAATAACTTGTTATATAACTGTAAATAATGTAAAAAATGTTAAAAATTAATTTTAAGCAAATTTATTTACGCATTCCCAACCCAATCATTCTGACTGCTTTTGGGCAATATAGGTATATACTAATTTTCCGTCTTTCTAGTGTTAAATATGTTAGTTGTGTTAGTTTAGAGTTTAATGTTAGTGAAATACATTTCCTAGAAAAGGCAGAACTGACAATTAGCACTTTAGAAAATCATTAAATACTGACAGAAACATGATTCGCAGATAACACTAATTTTATTCTTTGGAAACAAATCGTTTTTTCTTTTGCTATATGAAGGCTCTCAAAGATCTTCTAATACAAAAAGGAAGAATAAATAAATGGAATGAATTAGCTATAATTACAGTTTACCGGTTTCGATCGACATAGAATCTATTTGGCTGAGGGATGTTGATGAATTTAGTTTATATGCGTTACATGGACTATGAAGATTAAGATTAGAAATCTGTCATAGCAAAGAGTTTAAAATTTGACCACCAGGGATGAAAGAACATGCATTGAGAAGAAAAAAAATAAATTTGATGACAAAACTTTATTTAAATATGGCTACAACCAATGTCCATTCTAGTTTCGTCAAACACTTTCCTGATTTAGTGTTATGTTGCTGAACTAGATCATGAACAAGATTGATATTTGAAGCATTCATACTTGGAACCTTTGTACTTTTTGCATGATATTTCATACTTAAAAGCCACTTCGTTGCTCTTCCCTGCTGCACTTTTCTCCTTAACTCTTCATCTCTCCTGTATATTCTGCATTAATAATAACTTTTTTCGGAAATAGCATGCGCAGGTAGAACTATTTTTATAGCAGAATTTTTCTTCTTGGTCCATATAAAGTGTATACTATGTTTCCTCAAACTCGTTCAGCAGGACAGATTCTATGCTAATCAAAACAAGGAAAATATAATTGTATCCACTATGTATTTTCTCTTTTTAATCGCAAATTAATTAAACCAGAATTTTATTTATGGGCAAGTAATATAACGAATAATTGAAGCCAGCATAATTGTTTTAATTTCTAACCGTTTAATAAATATTTTAAATATATGTACATTTTCTGCTAATTTGAATGCTCTATAATTATTTAACTCAGAGGTGGCGGAAAGTTTTATTTGTCAGAAAGTTCTAAAGAATTTTTAAGCTGTTTGAAAATAGAGAGAGATAATAGGGGTACAGCAATGCTTATTTTTCGAAAGTTAATCACCACAAAAATTTCTTAGTATAGATGTGCAATAGAATCTGCTAAAATATTTGATGGCCATATTGTGCAGTGCATGAATAGGTCAACTTCTAAAGATATATAAAATCATGGGGTCTGGGATTTTAATTCATTAAACAGTACAAATATTTTTATTTCTTTATTTTTCTAAATTGAGATGTGTAAAATCTATTACGTCACGGTTACCACGTGACGGCTGCCCTTTGTTAACCGCATAGTTCAGGAATAAAAATAGATGAGATTTCAATCAAATATTTTATATTATAACGTTCATAATCCTTGAATTTGTATAGCTATGTAAATATATTACTAAAATATTCACAAAAAGTAGACGCATTAGAAAGAATTGCATTTTTCAAATTTTCATTAAAAACAAAGAAGTATAATAATTAGGTGCTTTTAACTTTTTTCAGCTATGCTTAGATAATATTTAGTCATTTTTAAATTTTTCTAAGAATTGTTTTTACATCCGGTATATATAATTATAATGTTTTATAAAAATCATTCTATCATATGTTTTATAAAAAATCAATATTAAATTATGATGTTCTTTTGACGTAGATAATGCAGTTGGCACACACAATGAAACTTTCAAAAATTTCATAGGTTAAAAATATTTTCTGAACTACAATTAATTAAATAAATATAAGGCATTATGTATTTTTTAACAATTTTGTTTCACTGGAGATAATTTCAAGTATTTCAAATTTTACTTAAGTTTACTTAAATATATAATTAACTACCATTATAAAAAATTCAGTTGAGATAATTATTTTTGGTTACAATACATAGATTTTATTATGTGTGAAATTGTAAGTAGTTACGCCACTGTATCACTATTTAATTAACAAGAAAAAAGGGGACTTAAAAAATTTAAAATGTTTATAGAACAATGGCCAAGATAACTGTAAAAGAAAATATATTTTGATTAAATGAAAAAAACATATTTGGGATTTACTTTAAGAAACTCTCTCTATAACTGGACTTCAATCGATGAAAATAGAACTAATGATGGTTTTAAAATTTTAAAGATTCTAAAAGAATTGTTGGCTTTCCAATAGAAATAAATATTAAGATGTATACAGCTATTTTCAGGAAAAAAATCTATATTTAATTATATTTTAGCCATTGTTTTTTATCGCAAAATAGTTCTAAGATAGACCTTCATAGTTCTTAAAGCAAATGTTTTCACTTAATTTACCATTTTGAAAAATCATCAAGCTTGTTGATTTTTTTTAAAAACAGTTTAAAAAGTTGCTCAAATTATTTTACACATTAAAATTTTTGTTATTTAATAGTTCAATTCACTCGCAACAAGGCAAATTTTGCTTTATTTTCTAATCTACTAATACGTATAAATTGTAAATATTATAAATATATTACATTACTTAGAGAGGGGGGACATCAGGATATTTTTTAATTCACAACGAATAATACAAAAATGTCACAAAAAGAGCAAAAAAAGTCATGTGAGCAAAAAGTAATTTCAGTATATACTCTTTTCAAATTTCTGTGACCTAGATTTCACAAAAAACTCAATCTTAAATAACTAAATAAATGAAAAAAGTTTAAAATATGTAATATTTTACGAATTAAAAAGAAAAACAGAAAAGCATGTAGAAAAGTCCGAAGCAGCAGAGAGAGATAATAACACCCATGCAATAACCAGAGAAGTGTGTAAATATAAGAAAGAAAACTAATTTACACATTTAAAACTACAAAATAGGGAATGTGAAAAGATAACAATACATTATAACATGATTTTGATAAGTGTAAATGGCAGGATAAAAAAATTATAATATCAATTGTAAGCATATTATTTCTAGTAATAAAAAACAGATATTTATAATGCATATTTTTTATAACGTTTATTATTACTAATATGCAGATAACTTTGTTTTTTTAGGAAAAATATTGAAGAAAAAAGCTGTTTTTTTAAATTATTATGTAAGTAGGAACTTTTAAAAGTTTTATATAATGTGATAGTTGTATAAATGCATAATTAAATTTACTTCTTTAAAAAAATTATTAAAATAATATTTCAAAAAAAATTATTGTTTTTGTTTCATTTTTAAAATAATAATTATACAACAAAAATTATGTTACGTTTCTTTTATATTGGGGTTTTGTTTATTCACTGCGATATTTTATTAATAAAAAGGTTATTAATAATACCGACATTTTATAAAGTTAATTATTACCAATATTCAGATAATTATGTTTTTTATGTAAAATATAAAAGAAATAATCTTATTTAAATTATTGTTAATGTTATATAATCTAATTATTGTATAAATTCATTTCTAAATTAACTTTTTTTTTTAAAAAAAAAAGATGCATCACATAATATGTTAAATAAAATTATTATTTTTTTGTTTAAATTTAAAATAATTTTAGATAAATAATTGTAGAACAAATTATGCAATGTTTTATTTATATTAGCTTTTCATTTATTTAGGATAATTTCTTTGCAAATATTTGTATTTTATGATAACTATACTTGATGTAAATTTATTAAAAAGCATGTCACATAATAGGTTAAATAAAATTATTATTTTTTGTTTAAATTTTAAAAAATAATTTCAGACTAATAATTATAGAATAAATTATACAAATGATGCAATGTTTTATTTACATTAAGTTTTCCTTTATTTCGGATAATTTTTTTGCGAATACTTCAATAATAATTTAATTACAATAATAATTTGTTTACGAATTTTCATGATAAATATACTTAATGTATATTTATTGTAAAAACATAAACGTAAGTTTTATAGTTAACTATATGTAATTTATAGGAATTTCCAACAAATGTCATGGTTTAATTTAGGAGGTTTTAAAATTTGCTCAGTCAAACAAATATATTTTAAGCTGCAGAAAAAAAAACTGCGAAAATATGCATTGATTTTTTTATAAGCTGTTACGAAATCTGTTAAAAAATTGTTTCTTATTAATGAGGCAAGTTATGTACACTATTGAGAAATAATAAATTTATATTTGTTGCAAGTTTTCCGAAATTTTAAATAAGTTAAACTTGAAGTAAAAAATCCAAAAAATATTGGTCTGTTCTTCTGTAAACTTTTAAATGTTACAAAACGTAAATAACTTGCAAGTTTTAAAAACCTTAGCTTTAAAGAATAAAATAATTTATTCAATAAAATTTCGGGTTGCTAGAGAAACTATTTAAAACATCTTTTCGTAATTTTATTCTCATACCATTTCTAAAGTTTTCATAGGTTTAAAAATTTACAATTTACATTATGAGTTAACAAGCAGCTTATTCATTACTTGGCAACTATTCATTAAAAAATAACTAAATTACGTTTGAAGAAAAACAATTAAAAAGTTTGATTAACATAAAGTTTCCTTAAATGCATAGTTTTTTTCCTTCTTTGGGATTTTTCCAATATTATCATTTTAAGAGATATGTTTAAACAAAACCTTAAACCAAACCAAAACTTAAAACCTTAAACGTTAAACCAAGTTGTTATAATTTATTATTATAACTATAGCCATAAAACACTAAGGCCATTTGCATAAGAAATTCAATTTTATAAACAAAAATTATTTCCTTTTGCTACTAGCACATTAAAATATAATTAGTAGCAATCAATACAAAATCATATCATTAGAATATTAAAAAAATTAACATCATTTTATAATAGAAACATCAAGTAAATGATAGATCGGAACTTATATTACATTTTTCTATTTATTTTCCCCCTTGTGATATATTTGTTTTTTATGTCATATTTAATGATAATATATAAAATAATTGGAAATTTAAGCAGCCTTACCGCTTCAAGGTGACTAGCGTACCCGTCAACTTTTTGCAACGTTTTAAGGCATTTTCAAGTCTTTCAGGTTCATCTTTAAGGAACCTAAAAATGTTGATTTCATCAGAAATAATATAAACACTGATTTCATTATGACAATACACTTTAATAATTCATGTTTGGCATTATCAGTCAAAATTTGATTTGAGTAATTTAAGTTTAAACTAATTATATCCTGATCTATAGATTGATAAATTATAAAATTCAAGCTAAAAAATTTTGAAAACAGAAAGTTGATGGCTCATAAATGAATTCCTGGAAAATCTTAGACCTAAGCATGAAAAATTTAAAAAGCCAAGAAAATTGAAGGAATTAAAATTGAAAGTTTTAATAAAAAACGAGAACTTTAATAGCCTCAAATTTATAAAGCCAAGCCAAAGGATTTTTAAAACAAAAACTAGCTAAAATCCAGATAGCTGGACTAAGAAATTTAAAAATGAACTTGACATATGACAAACTGAGCTTATAAATGAATTCTGGGAAAATATAAGCTCAATAAGAATTAGCTTAGAAATGAACTCTTGGAAAAGCCTTGACCTAAGCATAAACATTTAAAAGCTAAAAAAATTTTAAAAAAAGTGAAAATTGAAAATTTTAATAAAAAATAACAATTTTAAAAAGTCAAACCAAATGATTTTTAAAACAGGTACTTGCCCAAGATCAGATTGCTGGACTAAGAAATTTAAAAATGAATTTTCGGAATCATGGAAAAATTAATTCATGGATTCCAAGAATTCATAAATGAATTTTTTGTAAAGCTGAAATCTATTCAGGTGTGTCGTGAAATTAACGAAATTCTGATCGCAATTATGCACTAATAAGGGGTAATAATATTTAATATGATTATATTTAAATATATTTAATATGACTAATATTTAATTATATTTCATATGACTAATATTTAATATGATTAATATGATATAAATTTCTGAAAATTTGATCTTACTTTTCTTCACGAACCACAACTTCCATTTCGACGGCCATTATAGTTTTTAAGCTTTCTTGTAAAGCAGGGAACCGAGCTATAACAAAAAATTCAAAATCAAATGAAATTTTTTTTAAATATTCTTAAATGTACGTTCTTGTGTTGGAAGCCTATCGACTGTTTTTTAAGATGAACCTATCAAAGCAAATGCGTTGGTTGTACAAATGCATCAGAAGGTCTTTGGAATTATTTGCTTCACCATAAACTTGACAAACTATAGTTTGAGTACTTTTTTTACGCTGGTATAAGGTGCTTATTTGTTTTCGTAAAAAGGCAATGATGTTGAGAGACTGAACGCTGATTTTGGATTTAAATATTCCGCGAAACTAATGACCTTACAAAATTTCGGTATATTGCATTTTACCTTTTTTTTAAAATTAATTTTCGTAATTAGTGGAGACTTGACTTTATAAAGAGCTATCAAAAAGCTTCAGTTTGAAAATTATAGATCTTAGATTTAGCGTGTTAGTTATGCTAACGGCCTTTAAAAATCATTTCACTGCTTCACTATTTTAAATATTGAAAATACTTCTTTTTTTTGGTGCTGTGATGAAAAATACTAGAAGTGGCTGCTGCATTTTTTCATTTGACAGAAACCCTCGACCTTTTAATGACTTTTTAAAGGGACTGCAGATGTTTGAATTGCACGGCGAAGAGATAAAAACTGTAAGGTAATGCTCAAGTATATCCCTCTCAAGAATGTCCAATTTCTGCGTTTAGGCATTCGTTATACAGAAGAAGGAATCTCCCATTCCTTAGTTTCCAGGACGTTCGTCTTGAATTGCATTCTGCTCCAATGATTGAGACATTTCAAATAACAATTTATTAAAATCAATTAGCAACGGGCACTGGTAATTAGAGAACATAGTAATGATCACTTTTTCAGAAATGACTGGTTCCATTTGAAAATAACGTTGCCATTGATAACGTTTTTGCACTTCCCGTCAACACTTCGGAAATGAACGAATGTCAAACTAGTTCCATGTTATAAGCCATGATATTTGAAACTCTTGGGTTAAGACTTTATATCATTCAGATTTTGGATCGATTTTGACAAATTGACTAATAAAAATTGGTCGAAGTTGGTTGTATAAGAGACGATTAATGATTAACATGAAGTAAAGTAGGCACACAAGAGCAAGTCGTTAATGGGTGTTTATACCGCCAACAAGATTAGCTTGCCAACAAGATTAATGTTGAGAATGTTCATCACTTTGCCATGGGTTTAAAAACAAAGAGTTGGCTCTTCTTTGATTTTTCCAATAGCGTACCAGTTTTTAATCTTGCTGATATTGGCCTCTTGGTTCTTGTTAGTTTTTCCATGATCAACAGACTTAGTTCGTATAGCGCTATCATCCATGTAGAGAGCTGCTAAGTCAATAATATATTTTTTTTACAACCGTCGTTGAACAGCCGATCCAATTTTATGGATTTACGACCAATAATGTTTAACTCCGTAGCCTTGTAATCTTAAACCCAATCTAGAAGGCAAGGAAGCTTCTGGATCGAGTATTGGGAGAAATTGCTTTCAGGTAGGACTTTTTTGGTGGAGCTAACCCGCCTTTGCGTTATATAGAGACGAAGACCACGAGAACCTCCAACGGTTAGCCTGATGGCAAGGGGACTCTAACCCATAATCCTTCTACCACGAGGATATTTCACGTCAGCACTGTGGTCAGTGCAAGCCGGATGCGGAATTCGTATCGATTGGGATTTGAACCCTGTTCGCCTTATTGGAAGGTGAACGCCCTATCCACTGAGTCATCGCGGCTCAGGTCAATAATATTGCCGGGATTGGTTCGTTGGTAAGTCTACTGTGCAGAGTATGTACATTAATGGGCCCAATATAGTGCCTTTAGGCCCTAATCTCATACCTAGGTAAAGATACCTTTATAAATGTATTAGCACAGCACCCTGCCATGTCATAATAACTCAATTAATAAATGGTTCTAAAAAAGTAGATCAATGAACTGACCTTTGAGTTCAGCTACTGCTTTACTCGCTCTACTGAGAACCAGCGCCATTCCTTCGACATCACCGAGGTTCACCCGACATTTTCGATTGATGACGCTACCTCTCAGCTCCTCTACTTGACTCTCCAACTCTCTGGGGGAATGGATACAATATATTTAAAATGGCTTAATCTAGATACTTCATTGTAATAAAAAAGTTAAATCTAGATACTTCGTTGAAATAAGAAAGTTTTTGTGCCAATTAATCTGTAAAATACTTTTATGAATTGAAGTATGCTTATTAAAGATTGCTCATATCCTTCAGCAACTCTTGCAGTAGACTTTTTTGCCAAAACAAATCAATGATTTCAGAAATTAATTAAAGAAAGATAATAAAAAGAGAAAAATAAAAAATGTAATGCGGCGTTTTCCTTAAAAAATAGTTATGGATTTCCTCAACAGATGGTGCTATTAACCGAAGAATATTATAAGATATTGTTTTCAAAATAACCTGGAGCTGGTAGAGGAAGAAACTAACAGATGACTGTGTAAATATTTCGGCTAGAATTATAATAGAACTAGAATAATTGAATAACAAGAACTAAAATATTTGTGTGAATAGCAGGAAATAAAATAATTGAATAACAAAAAAATAGAATAATTGAATAACAAGAAATAGAATAATTGTGAGAATAACAAAAAATAGAATAATTGTGAGAATAACAAAAAATAGAATAATTGAATAACAAGACATAGAATAATTGCGTGAATAACAAGAAATAGAATAATTGAGTAACACGAAATAGAAAACATTATTTTATACTTTTTAGTCAGTACTGCTCTCAGTTGTTGTTGGCAAACTTTGCAAGTGATTAATAAAATTAGAATAATTTTATTTTTTCCAAGGCAAACCACAAATTTTCTTCAATTTAGTTTTAATAAATTTTTTTAATCATCGGTTATTTTTGGAACGTTGAGTATTTGATTTACAATAAATTTGTGATTAATTATTTCATGTGAAACACTTCAAACTCTTGATTGAAAATGAGAGAGTTGAATGCGTCAAAATTTATTTATAATATATAAACGTTGGTAACCGGGAAAGTTATGGATTATATTCCACACACATTAGATATTCTATAACAGATGCGCAACAAAATGTAGGAAATAAAATAAAATGTTTAGAGCTGAAGAAGTTTAATAATCGGTATTTTTTTGATTTCCATCTCATAAACTCAAATTAAATTTTTACAGAATTCAGATATTATTTTTAGAGATAATCGGGTGTTAAATTTCAATTCGAATGAATTTTAATATGAAATTTAGAGTAATAACAATCATTGAATCTGAATATTTTTCAATCTGAATATGTTTCACTATATCAAATCAGTAAAAATTATGGGAAAACAAATCACTTTCTGCTGTCTATAAAAAGAGTCTATAAGAATCTAGAAATTTTGAAAAGTGTCCGAAAATAAAAATAAGCTGTATTTGTTTCAGTTAATGCTTTAATTTTTAATGTAGTTTAAATAAAATTTCGCATTCTTTGATTGCTAATAATATTTTAAAACCAAATAGTGTTGTGTTTTCTTTAAGTATAAGTCCCAGTATTCAATTTAATTACGTTCAAATTAAATACAAAATTAAATATTTACATTATATTGCTCGATTTTTTAAAAATTGTGCTATATGTTGGATATCATTAAGTTTTTAAAATATTTTTAAAATCATAAATATAGGAGAAAAATAGGAGACTTTCATCGAAGTAGTAAACTAGATTTTAAATAACAATTTCGGTAAAAGTGTCAACAACAAAATAAAGATTCATTGTATAGAAGACAAAGCAAGTAATATTTTCTATAAATTTTCCTCAGCTTACTTTAAGTTTCGAAACTCAATGTCATAGAAACTATTTTTTCTCCAATCAGTTACATATGAAAGAGTAATTAATGAAGCGTAAGATAAATACAAAATACTAACAGCAGATCCCTTTCTAAGTGATTGACGTCTTGCCGATAAAGCTCTTCTTCTCTCGAAACTTTCAGCCTTTCTGCACAAACGTGTTCTTCACCCATCTGCGCCGCCGCCAGCATCGTCTGCAGGGAAGAATCCTATTTATTAGTTTTGCTTTAATGTCCTTTTTTCATTCTAAATAAAATCAATATTTTCACAAGAATACTAGGGCGAATGTAATTAAGCCTGTTTACCTCGGGCGTTAAGAATGCTCTCATGGAGTGCATTTACATACAATCTCTGGCAAAATTATTAGACGCACTATAAGATATTCTATGTAAAATCTGAATTATCAGGTGATACTATACAGCCTTATTGTTTTTACGTGACTGAAACCGGTTTGCACTTGTTTACGTTCGTGTATGAATTGGTTAAATTGGACGATATATAATATAAATTCAACGATTGAATAAATTAGACTACATATTACGTAAATAAATAATATTTATGATATCAGGTATTATATTAGTATATTATAATAAGAATAATTTTTTAATAATTACATATTTTGCATGAGTTTTTATGCAATAATTTTATATTTAAACATACGTGTAATGGGCTTTTATACAGGAGATTTTTTACATACTTCCCATTTGTATTTATTTTTAATGTATTGCATTACAATGTTAACCAATTGATACACGAACGTAAATAAGTGCAAACCCGTTTCAGCCGTGTAAAAATAATATAGCTGTATAGTATCACCTGAGAATTAATATTTTACATAGAATCTTATAGTGCGTCGAATAATTTGGTCAGGGACTGCATTGCGTAAAATAGATGCTAAAAATAAGCTTTACATTTAACGCGCTTATTCGTATGGCATTTTTTGTTTAAAATTTTATCTACAAGTTAGAAAAGTCTTCTAAAATATGGCATGTATATAAGATGTTCATCTACTGAAAAATGGGGCCACCTTATTAAAATTTAAAAGACATCTATTTATTACTAGATTAAGGGTGTTGCTAGACTACCTTCTCAAATTTAAACAAATGTACTAATTATGCATGCCGAAATTCGACCAATAATATGAAATTTTGAATAGTATGACAAAAGTAGTCTCGCCTTTTAGTCGAAGGAATATATATGGTCTGTGGACTAATCCTTGAAGTATGCCATAAATTTGTAATTATCTATAGATTTTTTTTATAAAACTAAATGATTATTGCATAAAAGTGACACTCCGGTTATTTAAAAAAAAATAATATCTTTGACAGTTTGATAATATATTTGGAGCATAAATTTTGATGCATATCTGCGTATCCGAGGGGTAAAAGTCATATCCCTGGTGAAACAAAGATTCTGAGTTCTGTCCTCCCAGATAGAAGAAAATGTAAATATATATATATATATATATATATATATATAAATGAATGTTTCATATAAGGTAATATTGTGGTATAAACATAAACATATTAATGATATAATATCAATGAAATTTTGGAAGAAAAGTATTATGTAAAATGATGAAACAAATTATTTGAATATATATGCAGTACATATTTACAGTAAAGGTAATCGTATTCTGATGGGTTTTTGATATATCCTCTTCTGAAATCGTTTTTCAAGCTAACGTAATCTCTAAATATGAAATAAACAAAAGAAAATGCTTTCCACTGTTATTACATCTTATCTAATTTTCTAGAACAAATAGAAATGTTATTCTCATGCATGGAACTATCAGGGGCCCCTGGTCAGTTCTGGTAAGTACTCGTTGCTCATTTATGAAGTGCCTTTAAATTATTTATAATATGAGTAAATTAAAGACATATTAGCAAATTTGAGCTTATATTTATTGCAATTTTTGTTAACTTGTAATTTTATTAGACAATTCTCAAGGAAAAAGTCAAAAATATATTATTTGAAATATTTATTAAGGGGAAATTCAGAAATGTGGAGGTCTTAGGTAAGGGACTTTCAGACATTATGATAAATCAGGTACTGGATATTCTCTCAGTGTAAATGTGATGGTCCACTAAAATTTTTGGTCAGATGTTTCTTTAAAAGCATTCAAAGAGACAGGTAATCATGATAAAAAATTGTTTTGAGAGAATCAGTTAAGAAGCAGATGACCTTTATTTTAAGGCAGGTTTCTCTAACGGTTTCTTTGGCAGTGATGGCTTGAGACTGCGCTATCCTCCTCAAATTCCGCACTTCCAGCCTCAGGTCCTTCGTTTGTCTCCTCAGATGCCTCAGCTGACTGTACATTTCCACGCTTACCCGAAATTCTGGACAAATAATGATACACATTAATACCAAATATAAACAAAATGTTTTTTTTTCTGTAAAGAATTATTTTAAAAATTGCAATTAATTTACTTCACACCGTGTAAACACTGTGAAAAATATTAACATCAATAATTGATGAAGATTAAATAAATATACTGCTTGTTTGCGAAGGGGAATAGATTTTTTTTTTGGCGTTCCATAAATTCGAAATTATTTAGTGTACATTTAAACTATTTATGTTGTTGTTGTAGTTCATTTACGTCGCACTAGAGCTGCACAATGGGCTATTGGCGACGGTCTGGGAAACATTCCTGAGGATGATCCGAAGACATGCCATCACAATTTTGATCCTCTGCAGAGGGGATGGCACCCCCGCTTCGGTAGCCCAACGACCTGCATGCGAAGTCGAGCACTTTACGGTAGCACAGTTTAACGAGGACCAATACCGTACACCCTCGGTCCCTACGCAGACTGATCCAAGTGGTCACCCACCCGCGCAGTGACCGCAGCCAGTGATGCTTGACTTCGGTGATCTGCTGGGAGCCGTGTCTTAACGATCAGTCCACTGCGGGACATTTAAACTATTTAAATAAATTCTTGCGTGAAATGATGTTTATAACGCATAGCAAATACTTTTGCACCATTATTAGAAGTTAAATGCTGATTAATTATGCAAATTTAAGACATTGAAAACATGACGGCTAAGATGGAGGTTTATTTACATGAAATGTATTTCTTGTCGGATTTAATTGGCAAACTCGTCATAGCCTATTAAATATCAATACTCATTCCTGGTTGATAAAAAGTATTGAGAATTGTCAATTATTTGCCAAGTAATTGCGATCCTGTTGTAGAAGGGGCAGTGGCTCAGGGGATAAAGCGTTCACCTTTCAAAAAGGTGGACTGTCTTCTAACCCAAGCGATGGCTGGTCGATACGAATTCTGTACTCGGCTCGCACCGACCACGGTGCTGACGTAAACTATCCTCAGAGGTAGACGGATCATGGGATTAGTATCCCCTTAACGCGGGTCTAACCGTGGGAGGTTTTCGTAGTTTTGCTCTCGATGTAACTCAAATTGCGGGTTAATTCAATCAAAAAGTCCTCCAAGAAGTCAAATTTCCCCCAGTACTTGACCCAGGAGTTAACTTGCTTTCGGGATTTGGTTCAAAATTACATGGTTACGGAGTTGAACATTAGTAGTCGTAAATCTAGCAAAATAAAAAGAAATATTTCTAAAAACCACGTTTTTGTAGTGGAGAATAATAAATAAAAAATAAAAATTTGAAAAACGAAAAACGTGGGAAGCATGAAATACATAACAGTAATGTTCTATTAGTGTGTGTATGTGTGCTCATGAGAATATATGTATGTATATCTCTAATTGTAATTGTATCTGAATGTGGATGTCTATGTGGAATGTGTTTGTGTATATGCATGTGTATATGAATTTATGTGTGCATGTGGCTGCGCATGTGTATGAGTAAGAAAATGTGTATATGTACTGTTATGTATTTCATGCTCCCCACGTTTTTCGTTTTTAAATTTTTTTTTTTTAATTACTATTCTCCACTACAAAAACGTGGTTTTTAAAAATATTATTTTTTATTTTGAATTTTTTTTTGTACTCACTTCCAAAATTTCAATTTTTTCACTCACTGTACACAAAACTTTTCAACTGACATGTGACACTCATTTGAAATAATCGAATCGACAACAAAAGACAACCGCGAAAATATTAATTTTTCTTTAATTTTAATTTTATTTTACTTTGTATGTCCTCTTTCTCTTCTTTTTCATGCATTGTCATCCTTTTCTGAACTATGTGCCAAATTTGAAGTCTGTAGCTAGTCGGAAGTTAGTTTAAAATCGATTGCAAAATTCCACCCGAACACGAAGGCAAGTTAATATAAACGTGGTAAAATTAGGTCGGCTGTTCAACGACAATTATAAAATAAAATAAAATCTTCTTGTTTGATTGATTTGACAAGCTACGCATACAAATAGTTATATAATGTATGCTTTTTGTAATTTTTGGTCATATACTATGTACATAAGTCTGTTAATTGTATGAAATAATTTTATTATATTTGACCTTTTATTCGGTTTCATTCACTACGGTTTAAATCGAATTTATATTAACATTCTTTCTAAGCTGTCTGCTGCATGTTTGATAAACAAAGAGATTTTATTTTAAGAAATATTTTATGTATGCATCGCAAAAAGAAATGATTCATGCTATGTATTGCACCGTAAAAACACCTTTACTGATTCTTATGAGTATCATATCTTACTGAAATTATAAATTTTAGACATACTACATACGTTATATAAGTAGCTAATTGATAAAAGTTTTGTCTTTTTTTTTAATTGGCGGATACTTGGAGTTTGTCCTATTGGCCACAGGAATGCCAGAACTGCTACTCTCTTCTCGTTACCCAGTGCGCACCTGCGGCGAAGCCACGGTGGTGGAGCAGCGTCGCCCACGTCACACAACCACAAGCCCGTTTATAGGGCGGGTCACATTCACACAAAGAGAGAAAGAAGCATCCATGCTCTGAGCAGGATTCGAACCCGCGGCCAATGACTCCGCAGTCAGGCACGCTAACCACTCGGCCACCTGGTCGGCTCGTTTTTTAATGTATCTCAATGTAATGTATCCTTAATTTAATTTTTAGTTAATATCCCTTTATCAGTTGGATCCAAAGTTATATTTTATTTAAGAAACTGTTCAGATCTCTTGGTTTAATCTTATTACAATTATTTAAATTATCAATTATTACTAAATTAATTAATTATATTTAAAAAACTTTTGAGCTTATTTTTGTCTCACAATCCAGTAACTATAGGTACTTACAATTATCTTTTTTTTTTTACTTCCAAAACAGTAAAAGGATTAATGATACATTTACGAAGTATACCAATTTGCAATATATTAAATATAAACATAAATTTAAGATTAAGAAAAAATGAGAAAATTAAGAAGAACAAAATATACTTTTGTCGTCTTTAACAGTCGACATTCTTCTTTAATCATAATATTAATAATACATGATCAAAGAATTTAAATAAAAGAGACAGCCAAACAATTAGAGTTAATTTTTATAAACTAAATATAAAAATAATTAAAGAACACAAAAAGAAATCAATCTAAAGTCAAATGAGTGGTTAGTTTATTACCAAAAAGAGGTGATATAGGGCAAGAAAAAGAAATTGTTCCTTTTTTGCAAGCGCTTTAGAATTAGGGGTGACATTCTTTAATATTTCTCTCTAGTTTAATAGAACAAAAAAAATTTGCAAAAAAAAAGCGATCTTTGTAAGATTAGAAAATTTTGGTGTCCTGTTGAGAACGTGTTAATTGTTTTATTTTGAAGAACGGGTTTGGTGTTTTTCTTAATTTTATTTTAGATACATGTTTGGTGTAACTGTTGAGGCACTACTTTTAAATTCTAAATTGTATCAAATTTACGTAATTTTCTAAAATAAGAATTTTGTTTCTGTTCTGTTTTGCAATTATAAATTTATAAAATTTTGTATACAATATATGAAAAATTAAAAGAAAGAAGTAATATATTGGTATAAAGCATTTGTTTTGAAACTTTTTATTTCCCTGATTAAGAAGTTTTTAGTCTTAATAGAAGTATTAAAAAATAGGAAATGATAAGTTAGGCGAAAACACTGAAAAAAAAGTATGCGCTGAAAAATAATGGCCAAAAACTACCAGAAACCTTGTAATCGGTAATTTTTACCGAAGCGATTTGTTATTGATTTTGGCAAAATTAACAACAAAATAGTGTTTTATATGTGATAAAATGTGGTAAAATCTGGTATTTTTTTTTATCATGATACATTAAAGCATGGCATAAAAACCGTTTATTTGGATAAATTTACTTTTCAGTTTTGCATGCTTCACTAAATGTTTGGTAATTATAAGAACTATAATTTTGAAAATTAAAATTTTTGACAAACCGTTACCATATGAGCGGGAAAATTACCAAATCAATGGTTTAAATACAGTATGCATTGGTTTTATTAACCGGAAATATGTTTTTTTTAAAAACCAGAAATGTCATTCAGTAGGGTAATTTTACCAGATTCCTTTTCCATCGTGTGAGTAAACGGTTTAATTTATTTAATAACCAACTAATGAAATTTTCATCATTACGTATAATTCGTTATAAAAAAGCTGTTCATAAAGTTCCAATTCTTTATCACATGATTGAGTAGAAGTTCTAAAAGAAAGAAACTATGAAGAGATCCATACAGAGTAATAATAAAATTGTTCATTATGAAAAAATATGTATTTTAATAATTTCGTAAGAGTAAATACGTACTACCTCTAGTAGGTGGGGAACTTGAATGCCTTTCGGAAAGGGAACTAGGCTTGGGTGGAGGGGGTGGCTTTGATCGGGTTTCCCTATCTGTAAAAAAAAATCACACTTTAAAACAGAAATTATTAAAATGCACAGATAATTCACAACTAAAAATCTATTTCAAAGTTGCATACAGCTAATAGCAAATTGTTGAAAAGCCTCTTAAGGGCATGGGATTTTTTCAGTGAAAAAATACTGTCTAAAAATAAGGATTAAGAAGGCATTTTGTGATCAAATTTCTCAGAATGAATAAGCAAAAAATAAACTTTGCAATAAGTGTTAAAACACGAACTAGAACTGATTAAAACACAACTCTATTTTAAAAAAAAACTGCCAATACCAACGTTAAAAAACTTAACAGCTTTTAATTATTTTAAACACAACAGTGTTAACAAAAAAGAATATCATATCGAAGAACAAAACAGAAAAAAAAACATCAGTGGTGTAACTAGATCACCCATAGCTTTTTAATTTATGGTCATTTTCAAATAAATGATCTAGTTCATCGCTTTTAACTTATTATCGTTTTCAAATAAATGATCTAGCTCATCGCTTTTAACTTATTATCGTTTTCAAATAAATGATCTAGTTCATCGCTTTTAACAATAAGTAAGATGAAGAAGAGTAAAATAATAGTAAATAAATTAATGAAACACAAAAACATAATCAATATGGCCATCATTTTTCAGATATGATATAAAATCACAAGATTCAGATCTTATGACGTTTCCTAATGAATATGTTATTTTTGTAACGTTTGTGAATTCACAAAATATTTTCACGACTTTTTAACTTGATTTCGTTCATCTTTAATCAAACTTTTAGGCTGATTAGGAAACGAGTCCAAAAATGACAAATTAAGATCCAATTTTATGAAATAAAAAGCACTTGTTGTGATCAGATTTCTTTTTCCGACTTGAAAAGTTACTCCAAATCAGCATTGCTTGGGCTCAGTAAAGTATGTAAGAAAATTGCAAATTATTCATTGATTTTAATGACATCCATTAAAATAAAAAATTCTCTTTAAATTGATAGTTTTGTTTAAATAGCTTATAATAAGTCCAGACTATTCGTTAAATTGCGGCTTAATTTATTTTAATGGAGTAAGAGCTTCGGAAAAAGCAGGCAAATTGTATAAAATCTATAATTATCCTTAATGTGAGAAATTTTTTATTTGATTTCCATGTCTTCTTAAATATTTCAAATTAATCCGAAGTCAATAACTGCATGGATTGTAACCTGTGATTAAGATGTTAAAAATTTGTATTTAATTTTTGCTAGTGGTTTCAAAACTAATAATTCCTCTGGGATCAAAAGTTTCTACTAATTTTTATCTTGTTAAAAAAATAATGAGGTTTTATTAATCAATTTTATCATTAAGATTTAGCTACAAACAACTTAGCAATTGAGTATTTGAGTTCTGAATACACCATATGCCGTAAATGTTATAATAGTATTTTATTAATTTAACATTTCTGTATTTATTTTGCATCAAAAATGCAAGAATTTCCTTATTTAAATTCACTACACTATAGTCATCTACAATAATTCATTATGTTACGTTGTCTCCAATAATAATATAAGTAGTATTAAATAATTAGTTAAACGTTAAGTATTTATTTAGATTCCTTTTGTTAGGAAGTCTTAAGTGATAGTTTAGGTATTGCTGAAAAGCTATTTATACGCTAAGTATTTGTTTTGAATAATTTTTTTTTTATTAAAATAAAACTTATATACAAAGCAATTATTTAGATTTATTTTATAAATGATAGATGATTAGATTTAGCTGTAGATGATTGTATGATGTATGCCGCAAACTGTCATACCAATTATCGGGTACATATATACATATAATTATGTTCATTATGAAAAAATATGTAT
>NC_092209.1:44888026-44931976 GCF_043381705.1 Parasteatoda tepidariorum | reverse complement strand
TATATATATATATATATTATACTATACAAACTCATACTTCCGGCGGTTTGTGTGATTTAATGGCAGACGGACAAGTTTTAAATTATTATTAAATTTCAATACAATAAGATGTTAGAAAATATCGTGATAATATCGTGATAACAAAATACTTCCTCGCGGGTAAAGCCATGGGCAACGGTTGGTAAATATTAAAATAAATGAAATGATAAATTCAAAATCGTACCTGCTGAGGTTACTTTAACTACGGGAGGGTGTAACTGAGTAGGAACAGAATCAACATCTGGAAAAATAGATATATATTTTTAATGAATATTTACGAGAAGAAGTTTCTATAAATTACTTTTATATCTGAAATTATTAAAAATATATCAAGATTAAAATATTAATTTGCTGCAATTTGCAATTTAATATTTCTATCCAAAATTTATTCAAAAAATATAAATTTCGAAATGAAATAAAAATTAAAACTTTTATTTGGCAAAATTCAAGAAAATGCAGAGCTGACTTTGGAATCATTATTAAGTGTTCATTTAATTCATTTGATAATAGATTAGTTATGAGCGTGAAAATTAGTAAAATGTTTTTAAAATTGCTTCGACTACATTATACCTACGTTTTGTGAGTTATCATAACGTTTTAATTTGCTATTTTGTTAAATATTCAAGATATGTAAGATATAATAATTGCAATCACAGATTTCTCCCCATGGAGCTTTTTTTTAAAATAACATTAACTGAAACTGCAACACAATTATTAAATTTATGTTTAAAAGCAAGCTAAAGTAAATCATTCCTGCAACAGCCTGTTGAAGTTAAGGCTCCACACTTTAAACCTTTGCTTACGGTGCACCATTTGTACCATAACATGTGGTCCACATGTTGTACCAGCCGTATGCAAAAGGATAATACAATCATCAATGGCAAGTAACGTGATTATCATTGAGCATTAGCCAACGTTTACACACACACAACTGTCACAAGCTGGTTCCCATCGATCTAGAGCTGAGTTTGCTTCAAGGATCTACTTGGAATGGAAATTCAGTTCACAATGACAGCTCAGTATCCCCTCGGTTCATAAACAAAGTTTCAGTTAAAAATGAAACTTTGCAGAAACTTTACGATAAATTAAGATTAACCAAAAATTAATTTTATTACAAATGGCTCGAAAAGATTTTTTTTAATAAAAATGTTATATATAATAAAAACCTAGTAAAAATATAAGAAAAATTCGTTGTTTCATCTACAGTATTTTCATTTACAGTATAAGAAAATAGGGATTAAATTACGGTAAAATTTTACGGAAGAAAATCTCTGATATAAAATGATTTTTACATTAATGTTCACTTAAAAATGAATATTACTGTAAAATTTTTTACATTGTACGTTCTACGGTGTACAGTGTTTTGTTTAGTTTGTTTAAAATTGATTGTGAGGATGTACCTGAGGAATGCTGACTACGAAGAGAGAGGGAGGACTTGATGGCTGGTTTCACAGGTCTTTCAGCTGAAAATAAGAACTTAATTTTTCAAACATTATAGAATATAAAACATTTTATTATCACTGGCGAATACCAAAGATAAAAAAAAAATCTTTATACTAATTAAAAATTGTTAATTAAGGAAAATCAAACATTTCAGGTGGTGATTCTAAACCAACGATTATGTGATTTTATTCGATTTTTTCACCAAAAGAATTCGTGTTTTTTTTTTATTGTAAATATATTTAATCATATTTACTATTAACTATTATGTTTACAATAAGTACACAATGTTATATATACTGGAGAAAAATCCCAACGGCAAGAAAAGATTATTTAGAGTGATGAAATTTCGGCAATGAGTTTGTCTGAGTAACGTATTTAATCGATTAAAATTTTAAGATCGCAGGTAAATGCAATTAAGGGAAAAACCCTTTTAAATGCGAAATACAGGTAAAATAATAACTGTTGCTACCACCAAAAGTTTGAATGCAAGCATGCAAACATAACATGATGTGTCATACAGATGCCGTGCGTCATTTTGCGGGATGTATGCCTGTTGCACTTAGTCAATCAATACGGGAATAGTTAATGCTGGCTATGGATGACGCTAAGTTGTCGTCTAATGACGTCAAATACGTGCTCGATTGGTGAAAAAGCAGGCCAACTAAAGATGTCGACATTATGTAGAGCATGTTGCGTTACAACATCAGTATGAGGGCGAGTGTTACCCTGTTGGAAAATATCCCCTTGAATTCTGCTCATGAATGGCAACAAAACAGGTTGAATCACCAGGTTGAAGTGCGAATTTGCAGTCAAGGTGCGTGGAATAACCTGCTGTCACTGTTGCTGGTGTGCCTAGGCCAGAGACAAGTTGGCAGTAAGTCCCCACCAGTATACGGCTATACTGGCTAATATACGACTATTACCAAGATACGGCTAACCAATATACGGCTATTACTGGCACCAATGCAGATTCGACTTTCATCAGAAAGCACAAGTGATCTCGTCTCTGTCCTCCAGTGAGCTCTAACTCGGCACCACTCACGTCGTTAGCAGCAGTAGTTTGGGGTGAGTGGAATTCAAGCTACAGGGTGTCCCTCTCGGAGCTGTACTTGAAGTAGCCGATTTGTTATAGTTCTTTGTGTCACTGCAGTGACAATTGCAGCTCGAATTTCTGATGCTGATGCAGTAGGCCATACACCGTACACGGGTGTATGGCTGTGTCTGCAGCGAAAAGTGTATGGTGGTCTACCCTTTGAGTAGAGTCGCGTGGTCGGCATAACCCGGTCTTCAATACCTTACCTTGACCACTGCTTCCAAATCCACCTCTTACACGACAGCTTTCAAAGTCAGTGAGATATTGATAATGACTTTTTCGTCTTCTTTAAAGCATTTTTGACTAACAGCAACTCACCATGTCGAATTTAAAAAAAAATAACTCTTACGGACTGTAGAACACATATTTAAAGCAACCCTGATTCGCACGTTCACGGTAGTGCTACTCTCCCCGAACTTATGCACGAAGCGCGAAATTTAAATAGACATCATCTTTTAGTTGTATAAACAAGTCTACCAAATTTAGTTTATCTAGCACAACTCTTTCTTGGTTAATAGATTTTTTTTCCCATCAGTGTATAGATACAATAAAGATTGAATTTTTAATGACATTTGGTACATTCTTACAAAATTCGTATAAGCCGAATTATATTAATTAGGTATAGGTCAAAAATC
Organism: Parasteatoda tepidariorum; assembly: GCF_043381705.1. Taxonomy (NCBI): domain Eukaryota; kingdom Metazoa; phylum Arthropoda; class Arachnida; order Araneae; family Theridiidae; genus Parasteatoda; species Parasteatoda tepidariorum. Next base: position 44,928,766 of record NC_092209.1, on the reverse strand, counting down.
GAATAGTATATTAATAAATCGTATATTGCTCGAATAGTAAAATAATTTGGTATTAGTTGAAAATTTAGAATTTTTTTAGACTCGTTTGTGCATTACAGCTTTTATTATATTAAGCTTAATAATTTTTTCATTAAATTTTATTTTAAATGGAATGTAAAAATTCAATACTATTTTTTAAAATTTCGAAAAGTATCCCATTAATTTTACTTTTACTTGAAGTTTCAATCAAATGTCATATAGCAAACTTAACTACTATTTTTTGTAATCAAATTCCCTTAAATCAATAAAAATTTCATGTAAATAGGTTTTGAACACATTAAAATTATAATTATAAATATTATTAAACAAATATTTAAATATTGGATGCTTTAAAATTATCATATAAGTTAAATACCACAACAATAGACTTGAAATTTTACTTTTATTGTATTACAATAACACGAATATTTTCATAAATACAGCATTGAAAATATTTAGATATATTTTCCAGCAAACTTAATCACTCTTTCTTATAATTTAAACGAAATTAGTCTTTTAAGAATGTTTCATACATCTTAAAATAAATTGCGATGATTGTTGTTGTTTTCTAGACTTCTTTTAAGATTGAATTTAAAAAAAACTTCACTAATATGCTTTATTTAAACTTGATTTAGTTTATTTATTTATATCTTACCACTAGTTTATTTCTAGTTTATATTAAAATATTTCATATTAAGAGCACTTGTTTGATTAACATTTACTCTGAAGTTGAAGTTGCACATAACTGAAGTATAAAAGCATAAATAAATACCAATAAAAGAAACATTTAATAATACATATACTCATGATTAAAAAAATAGAAAAATGAAATAGTAAAAAGTTCTGTACAATTTCTGTAAATTCATAACATAGTAGATAACAGTGCAATAGAACCAAATGACATTCAAAATTGTATTAAACAAGAACATAAGATACAAATATGTGCAATCACTACACTAACTTGTTACGCATAAATGTTTTTTAATTGTGTTACTTTTTATTACGCTTGCTTTTTTTAAATGGATTCTTTTTGTATTTTTAACATCATATAATTGATGACTTTATAGTAAAAAATATATTTATGAAAAATGAAATTAATTTTATTTTAGTCAACAATTAGTTTAGCATTTCTTGAAAGTTTTTGTTAAACAATCTTCATTTTTCTTAACAACATTTTAGACTTTCCAGAATTAATTCTAAGATTCTTTATGAAAAAAAAACTTGGTTTTTTGAAATAATACTTCATTTTTTAAAAAAATAATAAATAGTCAGAACTAAAAATAAAAGTTATGCTTGTGGCTCATTGCAAAAATTGTTTCAATAATAATTAAATAATGAACTATCTTAAAAAAGGGTGGCGAAAAATATTTTTAAATTATTTCATTTTTCATTTATGAAGGGTGTATGAAAACTTAGACTAATTCTGAAAATGTATTGTTTTAGTTACATTATATAAAAATTAAACTACAACAATATTGGTTATTACATTTAACTTAATAATTTTTCTGTTAAACATTTAAACACTTACTTATATATTATTAATTTAAAGAGGATAAACATATTAAAAGAAAGCTACATCAAGGGAGTTTAAATTGTGTTTAAAAATTCAGGTATGGCACATATTCAATGCATTTTGAAATAAAGTCAATATTTTTTTGATAAGCTAAAAACATACCATTCAACTATACATTTATCAAAATAGTGACACTTAAAGAGAAATCCAAAATTTAGTATCACATTGCATAACATAAGAAATTTTTTTAATAATTTTGAATGAAATATGTAAGTGTTAACCGTTTTGCATCTAAAATTGCATTTTAAATAGACTAGAAATTTGATCAAAAAAAGCATAATATTAAATGAAAAAATACTTAAATACATATATCGTCTAAATGTTACTAATTTTTGAGATTATCTTGACATCATTCTTTCTTACTTTGCCTTTTATCTATAAAACAGCTAGGGAATGGATAGTAAATAATAAAATTTCTGTCTTTCAATTAAATTACGAAACAGTCCTTTTTAGTTTTTTACGTTCATATAAAAGCTATGCATAATTAAAAAAAAGAACCAAATCTTACAGCTTTAAAATAAATAGTTTTAGTTTTTTTAGAAGAAAAATGCAAAGCATTTGTTAAAAATTTTCTTCCATTAAATGTACTAATGAAATATTTTATTTAATTAAATTTATTCATGCTTTTATTTACATTCAGTAGGGCTTGACAAAATAGTGTATATTAAGTTAATTCTAAGAAACGAAGATTTCAATCCCTTTCCGATTATTTTAAAAATTTTGTTTGGTTTATTAAAAAGTTAATTGTGATATTTCATTTCTTTATTTTGAAATGAAAAAAATATTATTTTATGATGAACTTCTTTAAAATGATTAAAATGAAAATTTGAATTTTTTTATGAATTTTGAAACAAATGCTAATAAATAAATGAGAAATATATGTGAATTCATTCGTTCTTCCTTTATATTAAAACGAGAAAAAAGAAGGCTCATAATTCTTTATACATAAATTCTGGTTTAATTACCGTACTGTATGATAATCAAATTTCTGGTAAAAAACACCATAATTCTCGTAATAGGAAAAAAATATACAGTATTTAAACCATTTATTTGGTAATGTTTTCTTTCACATGGCAAAGGCTAATTCCTTTTCCAGAAATTCCAGTTTTCAAAATCATAGTCCTTATTACCTCAGATTTAGTTAAAAAAAAAGAGCAAAAATGAAAAGTAAATTTAAACAAATAAATAGTTTTTTTGTCATGTGCTAAGGTATCATAATAAAATTACCAAATTTTATTCACTTTATTAAATTTTATGAAATATTATAAAACCCTATTTAATCGTTAATTTTTCTAAAAATCATTACCGAAACCTTACGGTAAAAATTATAGAGCAGTATGGTGTTCTCATAGAGTCAGGAAAATGATAAATTTTACCTTATTCAGGCAGTTTCGACGATATCGTTTCCTCAGTGTTACATTCAGATTATAAAATTAAATAGTTTAAATTTTTTTTAATAGTAGCAGATTATGAGAAAAGAATGGAGTTATTATCTTTTAAGAAAAAATTGGTTTATTTAACGGTTAAATTAAATAATATTAAATGAATAAGTAAAATAAATGATACTTACGGTTTTCGTTTTTAAAAAAGTAATTTTTTATTTACAACATTCAGATCAAGTAATTAAAAAGTTTAAACAAGTTTTAATAGACTTTAAACTAAGAAAAAAATAAAGTTATAATTTTTATGTAGAAATGGAGTTATAATATTTCAAGAAAGATCGGTTTTTAACAAAAATAATAACAAAGAAATAATAAAACATATGATTAAAATAAAACATATAATAATTTACTTACCCTTTTTTAAAAAAAAAAAAAGAAATGTAATTTTTTATTTATAATAATCAAATTATAAAATTAAAAAGTTTAAACAAGTTGTTAAGGACTTTTAATTAAGAAGAAGTGAAGTTATTATTCTTCCGAAAAAAAGGAATTGTAATTTTTATGGAAAAATGGAGTTATAATTTTTCAAGAAAGATCGGTTTGTCCAATAGTTGAATAAAATAATAAGAAATGAATAAATTGGAACATATGATAATTTACGTATGCTTTTTTTTTTTTTAAAAAAAAAAGACATATACACTGTTAAATTTTTGATTATAAAATTATGGTAAAATAACTGGCAGCTGTCTGTCCATCCGATTAACCGTAAAGTTTACGGTAAAAAATATTTTTCTCCTTTATGGTTTTGAAACCATTCACAAAAATTATGGTTAAAAAACCATGAATACAAAACTATACGGTTTTTTAATCATTTACAACTAGCATTTTTCAAGAACATAAAATTTTTTTTTTATTTTATTTAACTAGACATAAGAGCTCGGCTTTCCGTAAGGTAATGGGCATTGGAGAGTGCCGGACACTGGAAATTCTTCATGCGTTGAAGGGAAGGGAAGAAATATTATAGTGTCAACACTAGGACTCGAATTTCAGTTTTGCCGGTCATGAGATTGACAGATAAGCCTGCTCGGCTATGATATGTACGCATTTGCGAAGAACTAAGTAGTTGCATTAGGTCGTTCCTGTTGGTACGATAAAATTCAGGTTGCTTAACCGTATTAGGTGAAAGCAGTTAATAAACAGTTTTTCTCAAACCTAAAAATTTGATTAACACTTTATTTACGGTTATTTGACTGTTTTGCTTAAATATGGTAAAATAACCATTCAATAAATTGGCATTTAACCATTCTTTCCGAGAAAATTTTAACAGTGTAATTCTTTATTTATAACATTCAGATTATAAAATTAAAAAATTTAAACAAGTGATTAAGGATGTTTAATTTAATTAAGAAAAACTTGAGAAAATGATTTTTTCAAGAAAGAAATTGGTTTAATTATCGGAAAATTTCACGTTAAATATTTTTCTGCAGAGTAAAATAAATGAAGACAAGGAAAGATAAAAGCTATAGGATAAGATTATCTAGGAACACAAATATAGCTGGGGTATAGGCTAAAGTAAGAAAGATTGTTTCACCTGCGTGTTGAGGGGAGTGTTGCTTCTGATGGACGGGTGAGCTGACGGTGGTGGTTTCGTCCGAGAACGACACAGACTTTTCTTCTACAGTAAGGTACACAATCAGTTATTATTCAATATTATTTGGGCATGCATTATTTTTTAACGGAAATTTATCAATTTAGTTTCATTCTATAAAAATTCATTATTACGTTGTATTTGTTTTCCCAGCAAAAAAAAAATCTCCTTAAAAGGACATTTTTGTATATATTTTAAGCATTTAGCTTAATTAATAACAAAACAAACAGGGTATTGAGTAATCTCAGTTCTTAATATATATTTTTTTCATCTTTATCGAAATTGAAATAAAAAAATGTACATACAATACTCTGAGAAAAAATTCCGATAAAATTAACGTACTTTATGGTTAATGACATTTCTGTTAAAAAAAAACAAACATATTTCTGGTATTAGAAACTAAATTATACGGCATTTAAACCATTCATTTGATAATTTTTCCATTTAATTGGTAACGGTTTACCGAAAATTTTAGTTTTAAAGTTATAGTTCTTATTACTACACATTTAGTAAAAAATACTTAACTGAAATGCAAATTTATACGAATAAATGATTTATATGCCAGGCTCTACGATTTCATTATAAAAATAACAAATTTCATTTGATTTACCAAATGTTATTTCATATTATAAAACCATATTTTATTTTCAATTTCATCGATGTCATTACCAAAGAGCTTTGGTAAAAACTACTGAGATTTTTGGTGTTCCCATAGAGCAAGAAATGCGGTAAATGTTACTATATTCTGGTAGTTTTGTCCAAACTTTTATCTCATCATATGTGTCACAGATTAATATTAATTCTGAGGAAAAAAAAACGGTATAAAAATCTATCTGACGAATCATTATAGAGGAAGGTAAAAATTGACAATATTAAAACGAGTCTGATTGCCGGTTGTAACTTGATGGTGTCTTTTAAAAATCTGTTCAACTTATCTTTTGTTCATCAAGCAACCAAACATATTTTGGTGTGTTTAATTTCCTACTTCAACAAAAACCAAACATTTTTGACATTCCAATTTGGTGGACTGCATAAGAGATTAAAGGAACAGTTGAAGCATGAGCTTTAGAAAAAACTTTAATTTACAACCGAAATTCAAAAAAGCTTTGATGCTTTCATACCTGTCTTTCTCAATAGTGATTTTGTAGATTTTAATAGCGTTTTTTAGCATTCGCTAAATATAACTTTTGACTTTTATAATTGCGCATTTTTATTTTATTTTTGACAATGTTTCTAAAAATATGTATTAAGGAATGAGAATGCAGATAACCCTCTATTTCACTTTGTATATAAAAAGAATTAAAATGAGTAAAATACAAGAAAAAAGAAATTTTTGTAATAAATTTCCTCCTTCCTTTAAACGAAAATTCCAGCATTATCATTATTTAAATTTCATGATTTAGAACATGATTAGATAGCGTTAATTTAGACATTAGTTTTAAATTTGTCTATGTATATTAAGTAAATAATTTAGATTAGGCAAATAAGAAGTTTCAGTATTATTACAGAACAAGAATAAACTTTGACAATTTGTTTAAAATTTACCTTAAATTTTACATTTTCTTAAAATTCTAAAATAAGTTTAAAAAATTTTCAAAAATTCTTATTTTCTTTCAAAATGCTTCAAGTCCTTAAATACTTCAAAATGATTACAGTTTTTTTTGTTGTTGATTAAACAACAATAAAATTTCAAAAACATTTCATACTACAAAGCTTTTTAAAAGAACACGCATAAAACATACAAAAATTTAATAATACCAAAATTTACATCAAAAAATATTTAATAAGCAAAATTAAGCTCAAAATTGCAAAAATGATTAAAAACTGTACAAAAAATTTAAAATTCTAGAAAATTGAATTAAAAACAATGGTCAAATGATAAGCGATGAGAAATAATTACTTCATTATGGATAAAAATCATCACCACTTCGGTAAAAATAAAAATTTTATTTAAGTATAAATTTTTTTACATAGGACGGATAGCATGGGCAAACTTTTTAAATTTTATTAAATCTTTTTTAAGCTCCATTTATAAAAAATTGGCAAAAGCATGTATGTTTTTATATTATATCATTAAAATATTTAATTATATCGTTAAAATAATTGGAACTTTGAAGTGCCCTTAATTGTATTCTAGTTCAATTAATTTAGGATTTTATATAATACTTTATGAACTAAAGGATTAAATTATTTTATCTTATGATAAAAATCAGCTTTAATAACAACAATTTCGATTCCATAACTTTACCCTTTTTAGAATAAATATGTTTCGTTTAAATAGCTTAAATCAAATTTTACAGTATATTCATTCAGAAATATTATTTTCTATAATATTTTGAAACGATGAAATATTTCTGTATACTATGATTTAGATATAGTTTATTATACATTTTGATTATTGTAAATTAAAGATGATTTATAATTCTTAAAAACGATTATTTAATTTTAATATTAGTACTTTAAATTTATTCTACTTCTTTTTTAGCTTTAGTATTTTCATTAATAAATTTTTTTTGTACTAATAATTTGTTAATACATTTTTAAATACGTAGACCAACTTTCAGAAAATTGAAACATAAGCTCGCATGAAAAAATACTTTCAACTCAAAATAGTTATCAATAATTTTGCTTTTATGTTTATGAAATTCAAAATGAAATTTTTAAGTTTTACTTTTATATTTATTCTACTAATAAGAAATGAAATAAAATATCAAAGGTAATTGGAGAATCTTCAAGCTTAATTTTCATCCCATTTAATAGTACAAAATAAAGGAAATGGAAATAATTTTATATAAGAATGTCTTTAACAATGAATATATGAAATATTCAATTTAACGTAAAGCATGTGATAAATACTAAAACAAATATTGAAAAATTATTCACTACTGAAGAACATATAAGCATTTGCATTCATAAAATTAGATTCATTTTTAAATTTCTTTATGTAAATGATATGATTTCTAACCAAAAATTATCTAGATAATTTTATTTCTTAATATCATTCAATAATTGAAAGCTTCTATGTCTAAAATACTTGGAAACTTTTTTTTGACCTAATGCAAAGCAAAAACTATTTTAATTTGAACTGGAATTTTACTTTTGACTTTGTAATTGAATTGTGCGATTTTATAATGGGACAAACAGCCGAGTATTAAAAAGCCTTATCCGGCAACGTAATAGTGCATGTGTGGTAAAAATGTTAAGAGTAAAAATGTTATGGAAAGATTATTAATGGTTATAATATTAACTTAAGTCATTTTATAATTCCTGAACTCAAGCATTCAGTTAAATTTGAAATAAATTCAGAAACAAAATTAGGCAAATAAATAAGTTTATTATGTATAACTAATAACAAGAAAAAGTGCAGCAGAATAAACAAAAACATACTTTAAAATTTATATTAAAATAGAAAAAAAAATGTAAATTATGTTGAATATTTTACCTTTAAAAGAATATTTAGATGAGTGGTGTTCTAACTGGGGCTCAGAATTTTCATCTAAAATATAATAAAAAAGGCATTTGATGAAAGAAACTATTGAGAATGTATGAAAGTGAAATGTATGAACAATTCTCTCTATCATGATCAATACGTAAAACCAGAATGCATAAAATGTAATTTATTTTTGATAATACATGGATTTATTTAACCCCTATAGGACTGGCAGATAAAGAAAGAAACGCACCCCCACGCCCGAAAACTCCGAATTTGCAGGTACTAAGAGTACGTATGAGTACTAATACAAGAAGCAATATACTGTAAACATTTCCTGATAAAATTATTATGGTATAAAGTACCGGCACTTTGGGTGCATCATCTGTAAAATCCATTTTCACCGTAAAATATACAGTAAATGTTACTGTAATACTTATTTAATTAGAGTGATTCAGTGATTTTACGGCAATTATTACTGTAAAAATTACGGTATATTTGATTTTTAGTCCGTAACATGTTCCTGTAAAATTGAATTTTACGATAAAAAGTACCGGCACACTGAACGTCGGTCCTTTTTACCATAATTTGATCCGGAATTTTTTACAGTGCAGATGGAGAAAGAAGTGCTTACCCTGGCGAGCTAACTTCAAATTCATACGCACTAAGTGTGCGCATACTAAATAATACGAGATATAACACGAAGGTACAGTATTAAGATTATGTCAGTGTGATCTTGTGTGAATCAGAAAGACTCGTTTGTTGGTTGTGAATGAAAAATTAATTGATCACATATACGTGATCATGATCTTGAAGGGGCTAGATATTTATAATTTGATTCAATTGCTGTCTTTCATGATAACATAAATAATCACAAATTTTCTTTCTTTAACAGCTAGATATTTGTTGTATCGAAATGAAAGAATATTAAATAAGAATAACATAGTTTGGGGTAAGTTTGGTGATCACTATCAAGAACTATTGTGGCTATCAGAATTGTCATCAGAATTAAGATAGCTAATTTTTCTGATGCAAGCAAATAATATATAAAAACTTTTTTTAAAACAATATTAGCCCTTTTGATAATTCACTATATTTTTAAAAAAATTATAAAAAATTATTCAAACTTTATGTATAACTAAAAATTGTTTATTTTACATATTCTAATGATTCCAGATAGATATCTTAGAGCTCAATTTTTTTCTATTTTATGTTCTTTATTAAAAAAAAACATTATAAAGAAGCATTGAATAAAATATTTCGCATAAATATATGGTAGGCATTGTCTAAAATGCCCAAGTCAACAAATGACAAAAATGAAATATTTTATCTAAATGTATTACTTTCTGTAACCATTTAGGTGGAAAAACCCAAATCAATGAATTTAGCGCTAGCATTCGACCAAAAACTTCGTAAAGTTGACTTCCGTTTTTTCTCCACAGCAGATAATAAGCAATTAAATGACTTGACAAAAGTAATATACTTTAACATTGCCTTGGGTACTTTGGACAATATACAAATAATATTTAGAAAAACTAGATAAATAATTATTTGCTAATTTTGCGCAATTAATTACAAATTTAAAGAAAAACGCAACACATTTTACTTTAAGGAGTCTGTCATTGTTACTCGTGCCAAACTATTAAGATACTGTTTTTATATTAGAGCTACCCCCCTTTTTTTTCTTTAAGAGTAAGATACATATTTATTTAGGAAAGTACATTTTTGTGTCCCTAATTTCATATCCTAAGTTACCGTATATAAAAATCAATTAGAATATTTAAGGTTTTTTTTTTCTACAATCATTTATCTTGAAAATTTAAATGAACAAATTCCATATTTAGAGCAATTATTAATGATTAATTTCAGTATTTACTTTGCTTAACTTTATTAAACGATTAAAGAAAATTTCTGATCAGCACAGAAAATTGTTACGATGTTATACTCATTTGAAAAAAAATTCAAGTGAAGAGAGAGAGTTTATATTACATTGACAAATAAAATAGAACAATTTGTGGAATTTTTTGAACTTTTAACTTCAAACTATTACAATATCGTTATTTCTAAAATATGCAATTCATAACATTGACAGGGTATACCAAAAAACAATTTTCGTTAAGACAATTCAAAACTGTATGCAATTTGATCAATTTACAATTACATTGAACTAAACTTTCATAGCTTATGTATAATTTATGTAATTTACATAAAAAATTGCACAACATTTGTTGAATAAGTAGTTATTTTTTTACCTGCTAACGACGTACAGGAAGAAGACTTAGAAGATCGTGCTTCAGAGTATCCTTCTATAAAGAAATATGAAAAAAAGTTTATATTTTCAATGCATAAATTATTTAATATTTTTCCTTCACAGGTTTTAAAATTATAAATAATTTTAGTTTGATGCATGTTTTCGAAACATATTTAAATGCTTAAAAAAATTAAAAAATAGAGAAATTAATGATAAAGTCATTTTTTTCCATTCTATAGTTTGCATTTTCATTTTTTGCATTTTTATTTTTTTCAATTTTAGATTCATCGTCATTTTAGCAATAAAGATATTTTTAAAATATTCGACCTCTAAAGTCAAAAATATTGTTACGAAATCCGTTCGAAATTATCTCCAGTAGATCATGGAAAGTCATACTCATTGAAAGTCTATTTTTCATGTATTGTTTGAAGTATCTATTTTTGTTAATGCAAATTAGTATAAATAATTATTTACTTAATATTATATTAAATTTACTGGAAAAAATTGATTTTTGATTATTTTTGATCGAATTGTAACACACAACAGTATTGTGATCATATACATTTGTGTCATATTTTTGTGAGATGAAAGAACACTGATAATATATTTTCATAGTTATTTATTCTGATTATTATTATTATATTATTTTTTGTTGCAAATCAGTATAAATAATTGTTTTCTTAACATGATATTAAATTTACAGCACAAAAAATCAATTTTTAATTATTTATGTTCGAATTATAACTAACAGCATTGTGAGCATATACATTTGTGTTTTATTTTGAGATGAAAAAACCCTGATATTATTTTTTCATAGTTATTTATTTTGACAGGAATAAACGAATTTAATAAATAAATGTTCCATACTTAATAAATGTGGAACGCATTATATATGAAGATTTTAAGTATGTTTAATAGCGAAGCAAGAGTTTTTTACAGAGATTGATCGCAATTATTTTTTAGCATAGTGCATGTTTTACGATATGATTTTAAGGCTTTGAAAATTTTAAAATAACAAAATATGTTTTTATTACCCAAAACAAATTGAGTTTTCATGCAAAGATTCATCCTCATAGCATTTATTTCTTAATATATAACATTTGCATTTCAAAGCGTTACATTAATCATAAATGTTCCTTTTTAAAACAGAGAAACAAGTAAAGATTTTTTTTAACTTTGCGCTATAAATGAACTTGACTTGATGATGTAAGACTTGAAAAGAGCAAAAATTAGGTCACATAAACAGAGTTACAGCCGTTTTGGTTAGATAATTAAACACCATTTTTTGCGTCTGAACACAGAATAGAAAAGGGAAACACAAAGGTTCAGAAAAAAATAGCAAAAAAGTTACAACAATGAAAAAAGAGGTTTAGCAATAAGGTAAGGGAAACATGCTTGCACAAGAAAATCAAACGAATCCCCTACCTCCACCATACATTTTTTTTCCTACCCAATTGATCAACTCCGTTTTCTATGATATAATTTGTTTGCAATTTTCTTCAGAATTTTTGAGTTTCTATTTTTAATTCAGTGTTTTGGCACTCAAAACGGTTTTTCATTGATCACTTTCTGCTTATGCACCTTTATTTATGCTTTTTTTCAGTTTTTTTGGTAGTACTGTTCAGAGAAACAAGGTCAAGAAAATTTTTTCATTATATTTGATTGTCTATTAGAGAACTGAGATACTTAAATTTGAGGCTCTTAGGGTGATCTAGTTAGAGAATACACAGGAATTCTAAGACAAACTAACCATTACTATAAAATGATTTTCATTCGTTACTACATTAGAATATCAACAATTTAAATTTAATAAAAATAAAAATACAACTGGAGTTCAGAGAGACTGACCTCCTTGACCTCTTTCCTTAGTGATGTCTCTAGTGGGGATCTGTTGTGATTGAGAGGGTGGCCGAAGAGGTGTAGACAACGCTTTTTGAACTAATCCGGTAAGGCTTGCCAACTGGCGCTCCATATGTTCTACTCGAAGTCTGTTTAGAGAAATTAATATGTATTATGATTCACTCTAAGAATAAAAAATTATAAGAGATAGTATTGTTTTTTATTCATGGTTTTAAAAAAATATTATATGTCTGCAGGGTATTTCGCAATCACCTCCCTTAATATATATTCCGAGAACCTTTCTAAAATTTTAAAATTATTAATCCTTTATAAAATTTACAAATTTATATTTAATAAAGGAAAAAAAGAAAACGTAAAAAAAAACAGAATAAGTTGTTTTGTTGATAGTTTGATGTTGTACTTTATGTGGACAACATCAAATTTTTGATGTTTCTCATCTTGACTCGTGTTCTGCACTTGTGTTTTTAAATTGTAATCTACAGAGATATTGGAAGGCCAGAGAACTGGCGTCATAGCCAATCTTCTGGGCATTTGTAATAAATAAATAAATAAAAATAGAACAAAACATTTTGATGCCGACCATCAGAGAAAAAAAAAAGAATTAAAACTAAATTCATCAAAAATCAGATAACTTGTTATGAATAATCAGAGCTCTATATAATACTATATACTAAATAAAACTAAACTTTTTTCGATGATTTTATTCCCTTCTTTGCTCTGGTCCACTTTAATGGTTCGTTTTAAATAGGTCAACTTTAATGTTTCGTTTTTTTAAGAATAAATTTAATTTTACGTATCCTGATGAATGCATAATTTTTTTACTGATTCTTTTAGAGCAAAAGATATTCCAAAAATGCATATGAAAGACCATAACTATGCAAAATTCTTTTTGACCAAAAGATCGAGTCAAAAATAAGAAGAATCAAACAAAATTCTGAAGGAAAAAATACCAATAACTAGAAAATATGCCATTGCTTGGAAAGAATGCTATTCTAATTTTCGCACATGAAAAATCATATAATCTTTAAAAAATAAGAAATTTTTTCCCCACACCACTTACTCTCTGAACGACCATTATTTGGTAGAGAGTTTTCTATAAATAAAGTCAGATTTTACGAACGACTATTATTATATATTACATGCAATGCGTGAAACAAAGGCATTCTACAGAATAACTTAGAATTTTACAGAATGCCTGTATTTTTAAGCAAAATATAAAATATGAGAATTATTATGTACTTAGGCATTTTAGATAAAAACCTAGACTTTATATGATCTATAGGAAGAGTATTATAAGATGTTCATTGTAAAGTTACTAATTAAAAATATGTTCATTGCTCAAAATACAAAGGTTAGTTTAGAAAAGACTGATTGTCAATATACATGCTTTTCTTAATAAAGAAAACAAAATAAAATATTAATCTTTTTGTTGCGACAAAGCTGGAAAATTCACAAATTAGTTTCTTTTCTTTTTTATTAAAAGTAAAACAGGGTCATTGAATATTATATTCAATTTGCACAAATAAACATGTTAGAAAGACAGACAACTGTTTGATGCCATACCATCATCAGTTTCTGTATCCGCATTCATGATATAATTATCATTAATATTGTAACGCATATTTTTCTGTTATTGTCAAGGGTTCTGAAGACATTAATAAACTATTAGTCATTCAATTGAAGTAAACATTTTTTGTTGAGAAATTTTTAAACTACGCTAGTTTCTTAACTTCAGATAGTTACTGACAAATTCGACTCTATGAAGATGTATAATTATTTCATTCTAGATAGATCATATGTTTCTACGATGGATTAAAGTTGCAAGTTCTGTAAATAAAATGAAAATAATACAAATTTCATCAAAAAACTAGTGCTTGTCTATTGATTTAGGAAATGGTACAGGTACGCACCATTTTATTTATTAAATAAAATATTGTTTTTCAGGCACGAAATTTTTGTGTGCCTTAATTGAATGTAATTTCCACATTTTATAAAATTTCTATGCTCTAAAATGTTATTTAAGAAATGTACGAACCCCTGATCTAACATCGTCTTGATATGATATGAATTACTATATGCTGAAATGGTTTCATTCTCGTCAAAAAAGGTGTCATTCCTGTCGGAAAAGCTAAAATGAAAACCATTTTTAAGCCCTTCCTATCAATAAAAAATGTCAGGAAAAAATTATGCTTATGGAACAGTAATTAGACCATTTTTTTTTCTTCAGATTTTTCACACAGATATTATTTTTTATAGCTTTTTCTAAGAGTAGTTTGCAGGATTGAAGCTCTTTCTGCAAGAAGCAAATCATATAATAACAAATAAAATTAGGGAACAATTATTATTATTTTAAATATTTTGTTTTTTATTAAATAAGATTTTTTTAGCAGATCTTAGATACTTTCGTATCGCTGATTTCAAATCTGCAATTGGTTTCTCTCTCAAAGCTATAGTTAATTTTTAAATGAGATTTTCACCCTATATTTTGTCAAAATGCACATGCCAAAATATAGAGGTCAGGATTAGAATTGAATAAGTAAGCCCACCGGACAAAAAATTAGTCCCCCTAGAGCGGAAACACCGATGAATCCTTAGGCTTCGTTAGATGACGCAGTGGTCATGTGACGTGCTCAATTGCATACACACTGCTTCAATCTGATCAAAGACAAGTAGCTATCAGTGAGATATTTTTGTTTGAAGCGGAAATTGTGTGTAAATATGGGTAAGAGTAAAGATGTGATAGAGTGGTAAAAAGGGGCAATTGTGCTTGGCCGTGCCAATGGTCATATGGTGAATAAAGTTGCTGGATTTGTTGGCGTTTCAAAGCTGACTGTTCAACGTGTCTACAAGCAGTGGTGTAATATACGTGGTCACGAAAGACGCCGTCAGAATTGTGGTCGGAAAAAGATCCTGCATGAAAGTGACCGGAGACACGACTTTTCAATCAAAATCGCTTCCAAACTGGACAGGAACTACTTCAGTTACTAAATGAAGATCCATCCCAGTCTTTTAGTGAGAAAAAATTGCGAATGGAGCTGCATGCAATGAACATATGGAGTCGAACATCTTGCAAGAGGTCATTGCTAAGACTTGCACATAAAGCTGCGCGACTTCAGTGGGCTAGAAGTCACCGAACATGGACAGTTGCTGACTGGCGGAATGTAATATGGCCTGAAGAAACACGTTTTTGCATTTAATCAAAAGAAGCACGTCTGCAAGTGCAACGCGGACCAGATGAAGCATTTCATCCTGACTGTGTGCAAGCATAGGTTCAAGCCGGAGGTGGGTCTGTCATGACTTGGGGTATTTTTCTTATTGTGGATTGGGCTCCTAACTGAGGGAGCCACTAACATGATCCAACGTGTTTATTTGAAAGTTCTGGACAATTAGGAGTTGCCTTTCCGTCACCCTCTTCATGTAAAGTGTGTTGTCGATACCCCTATTTTTCAAGATGACAACAGCAAAGTTCATGGGGCTGCAAGTATATGTGACTGGTTTTTGAACACTCAGACACTCAATTATATCTCGGCTGGCCAGCAAAATCACCTGACTTGAACCCCATTGAAAATTTGTGCGACATGTTGGAACAACGGGTAAAACGCCAAAATCACAATTCTCACAATTTGCTGAATCTGCGTGATCAAATTCTCAACGAGGGGCTTAAACTGGATTCGACGTACTTGCAAAACCTTGTGGGCTCACTTTCTAACTGAATCCAGGCGGTCATCAAATCTAAAGGCGGTATAACACGTTATTAAATGATCTTTTTCATGACTTCTCTAAGGGTGACTAAATTTTTGTCCGGTGAGCTTACCTATCCCCAGAAATGCCACTGCATTTGACTAGGGGCGTTTCCCTATACATGTATATTCAGAAGTACACGAAGAAGCAGTTTATAATAAGGAAGCGCTCCTAACGGCACTTCCGACCTTGGATTCCTATGTAGTTTTCATACTAATGATATGCTTTATGATATATATATATATATATATATATATATATATATATGTCGTTAACTGCAGCTTGGAGAGATAAACCGATTGCAGATTTGAAGTCCCTGAAGCCGAATTAGGCAAGATAAAATATTTGCAAAAAAAATTTTGTTCCTCAGTGAAATGTAATCGAAATGATAAACGTATTAAACCATTTTGATTAATATAAACTATAGAAACCAGTTTTTACCTATAACATTATGCATTTTATGATGAATTAACAATATAAAAATTACAATGATTTAATTTTCTTCAGATTATATTGATCAACAATACATTTTATTTAGAAATTCTGTTGTACCTGTATTAAGTATAAGGTTACAGACCTTGCTTCTTCGTCAACGACAGGCGTCACAGATCCTGATCTAGTCCCATATATTCTCTCCGTGCCGCTGTAATAGGGTTCCTCGTACGGAGATATCGGGGCAGCAGCAGCCGCCGCCGCGGCAAAAGCCCTGGCAGGCTCGTAGCGCCTTTCGGGCGAAGACAGATATCCGCCTCCATCAAAGCTCTTGCGGTAGGTAGGCTCGTAGTGCCTTTCGGGGGATACTGTGTAGATGGGTTGAGCCCCGGCAGAGAAAGGCCTCTCAGGAGGAGGCCGATATCCACCTTGAGGTTCATGTCTTCTTTCAGGACCGTAACGTGGATATGGAGGCACTCTTGTTTCTGGAAGTAAAATTATGCACATGGTAATTAAAATTAAAAAAGGTTGAAAAAGGATCAAGTACCAAATTACAAGTTCCACCAGCTTATAGAATCTGTTTAAAATTTCTAACTGTAGTTTCCAGCTCAAGTCATAACAAAAATGGTAAAACGTTAACTATTTTGCAATTGCGTTGAAACTTTAGATTGTATTTTTCCGATAAAATATTTTTTTTTTGAACAAAATTATCACTTAGCAGTTCATTGGCACGAAATTGACACTGAAAATTTTTTTTAAAAATTTCAACTGTATAGTTTTTAGTATTGTAACTGCAAATTTTAACTGTAAAAATTTTTTCGAATAAAATTACGACTTTCAAATTTTTTTTAAAATTTCACTTACATAACTTTTAACAAATTCTTAAGAATCTTTTAATGAAATTCAATTAGAAGTGTATATANAACAAAAAAATATATATATATATATACTTTAAAAAGTCATTACAAATGTAGAAAATTGGAATCCCGAAGACAAAAAAGTGTTCAAATTGTATCGAATTAAAGGTATTTACACTAATAAAAATACTTTCATAAATTCTTTTTTTGTCGCTTTTTATCCACACTGTGTATTTTGAAAGGGTGGTACGATGCATTAATTTACTATTAATCTACATTTATTAATGAAATAAGTGCTTAAAAGAAGAAATCTACGATAAAAATAATGTCATTTCATAAAATATAAATACAGTGTATATATATATAAATACAGTGTTAAAAGAATCCAAATGGAAATATTCATTACCTAGTAATTTGAATATTAACACGTATTAATAAAATTATTGTATTCAAATAATTAAATTAAATCAAGAATAAAACTTTTTTATGAGTAAAGTTTTTAAAAAAAAGGCTCTAAAGGTTATAATCACTAGCATTTGTATAAAGCATTTTAGCCAAGCCCAAGAAGAAAAAAAATCGAATTGAATAATTCTTTGAAAATCTTTCGGCATTTATCCTTTTTTTATACCGCCATAAAATTTTCGGCTTACGTTTTTGATCTATTGTTTGGTTGGGGACAATATTCTTCTTTTCGTAAATAAAAGATGAGAATGATAATGAAAAAAAAAGGGAACATAAAAATTCGAAGAAGCTGAATACAATGATGACGAACACTTACCCATTGGCCTGGGCATGCCTGAGCGGGGGGATGGTATAGAAGGGGGTGGACCTGTAGGAGGTGGAGGTGTGCATCTTATTCCTTTTCCTATAGGTAAGGTTCCCCCTTGTTGAAAAGACCGTTGAGGCTTCGGAGGAGGTTGCATGACGCCTATGACAAACACACAAATGAATTATTTTGTAGGTATATTAACGTTATGCAATAAATGAATAAAATAAGTTAAACCGTATCTGAGATAAGTAATGTCTTGAATAAACATTACTCATTTTAGCTCGCTGAGTTACGTAATCTTGTAATGCATTCAGAATAATGATTGAAAAAAAGAATAACATTGAGAAGAAATAGGGTTCCTTAAAAGTATCAAGAAAAAAATTACGCAAAAAATTAAATTTTGAATTAGTTTTAAGCCATACATCCCTCTATTTAATAAAAAATCGTAAGAATCACCCCTACAGCTTTTCGGGTGTTCAAAATTTTGTTTCATTTAAAATAGGAAATTGGGCAAAATCTATAAGACTCTTAAACTTGAAATTACGAAAGTGTAGAGAAAATTTGGTACTTACGTATTATCGCAACCAGGTTGGCACGATTTGTAAGTTTGAGTAAGAAAGTATGAATAGAAAGAAAATGTACATTTATTAATTACACATAATTTTTAATACAGTTTTTAATGTTATTTTGTTTTAAAATTATTCAAAACAAAATTATTATTATTAAAACAAATTATTATTATTAAAACAAATTATTATTATTAAAACGAAATTATTATTAAAATTATCAAATTATTATTAAAACAAAATTATTTATTATTATTTTGCTTTTTTACGAAAAACCACGTATAACACGCAGGGTTGCCGTAAGTAGGATCGCCAAATTTGGCGATTTATGCGAATTTTGGCCTGGTTGCGTTAATACGTAAGTACCGAAAAGTAGAAGGGAGTGCTAGGAAATAAAAATGATCAACATTTGATTATTATTTTGAGAATTATTAATTGCTAAACTTGTAGTAGAAAATATCACGTGGGTCAATCTACTGCCAGCTGAAATGTAACTACAAAGTTGAACTGAAACGGCCTTTTCATAAACTTCTTGTGATAATTATTTTTTTTTTTTTGAAATTCTTATTTGTTCTAAAGTGAAGGCAATTTTTAGTGCTTTTTTCGTAAATATATATATTTTTTTGATTTTCTTTTTGCTCTAAATGGTGATAATCCATTCTGAATGAAAATTTTATTTATCTTTCTCGATAATTTTATATTATAAGCTCGCGTTCAATTTGACGTCAAAAGTAACAAATTAATGAATAAATAATGTAAAAAAATAAGAGAGATTGTTGCTAAACGTAATTTTCAATATTTATT
This sequence comes from Parasteatoda tepidariorum, assembly GCF_043381705.1. NCBI lineage: Eukaryota > Metazoa > Arthropoda > Arachnida > Araneae > Theridiidae > Parasteatoda > Parasteatoda tepidariorum. Next base: position 44,909,435 of record NC_092209.1, on the reverse strand, counting down.
TCGAAATTTTAAAAAAAATATAAATGACTCTGAAAAATAACATTTTCAGTTTGAATGATATAGTATGTTATCGTTACTGATTAACAAATAAAATTATTAATTAATTACTTTTAAATTAGTTATAATTGTGCCACACACTCTGTATTCCCAAGCTTAATTTTTTCTCTAGTACAATTGATTAGTTTTCAAATCCAAGTAATAATTCCTTTCATTACGATTAACATAATAATAAAATGCTTCTACATAAAATTTTAATAAATGTTTACATAGAAACAAAATAATATTTTTGTTGCATCTGTTGCCATATCGATAAAAAAAAAAAACGAAGATGAGAGAGGGACAGTTGCGGGAGTTTGTGATCGGAGCAAGGGGGGTAAGCCCCCTAGATTATTTAAAAAAAGAAAAAAAAACTATTTTTTTGATTTGTAAGAAAATTACATTATAGATTTTAAAAATGGGCATGAAATTCTTAAAATATCTCAATAAATAAACAGTTCAAAAGAGTAACAAAAATATCCTTTATTTTATTCTTCGAACAAGAGTTTATAAAGTAAGTCTAATCAGACTTTATTCTCGAAATTTTAGATAAATAAGTAAATTCAAGTTAGTTTTTTGTTTACTGTGCTTAGCAGTGCTTATTAAGTTTGCTAAACATAATACTTTATATACTTCATAATTATGTTATTATTGCCCAATATTAGAAGAAAAAAACACACAATATATCTCATTACTATTAAATGTTTTATAATAGATATAATCAATTTAAATATTTTAATGAATCTTATAGTTCAGATAGATTATCTTATTTAAAAAAAAAACAGACAGTCAAAATATAAAATTATTAATTGAACATTTTTAACTGTCACTTAAGAATATATTTTTAATATTGATTTAAAAAATAAATCCGGAAAAACATTTTTTAGAGATTTTTAAAAGATACTGTATGATAGATGCAATAAAAATGTTGTTACCGGGTGGTATAAGAATTTCTTTAGGGCGCCTTTCTGGACTTGGAGGGCCAGCAGGAGCATACGTTAAATGTGCGCCCCATGGCAGGGTTTGAGCATAAGCTGAAAATATATTACAAATAAATCAAAATCTAAATAAAAGTTCTATTGTTTAATTTCTAAATATATAAAAACTGAAACATGATGGCTATGGGGATGGAGAGTTCGCCTTCCAATAAGGTGAACCGGGCTCAAATCCCAACGATGGCTGATCGATACGAATTACGCATCCGGCTTGCATCGTTCACAGTGCTGACGTACAATATCCTCAGTGGTAGACGGATCATGGGTTAGAGTCTCTTTGCCGTCAGGCTCACCGTGGGAGGTTTTCGTGGCCTTCCTTTCCATGCAATGCAAACGTGGGTTTGTTTCATCAAAAAGTCCTTCAAGAAGGCAAATTTCTCCCAATACTTGATCCAAGAGTTCAGTTGTCTTCTGGATTGGGTTCAAAATTACGAGGCTACGGAGTATTACTACGGAATATTAGTAGTCGTAAACTCAAAAAATTGGGTCAGCTGTTCAACGGTGGTTATAAAATAAAATAAATGAAAAGAAATCCACGGAAAGTTTTTAAACTTGGGTTTTTATATACAGGTCCTTTTCTAAAGACTGTGACTATTCATGCAATAAATTTTAGAACATTTTTTATTTAAAAAAAAATTTAATTATGTGCACAGTGCACTGCAAACAATTCCGAATCAAATTCCGGTAAAAGTCTTAGGTTGACGGTACTTTTCATCGTAAAATTCAATTTACCGGAACATGTTTCGAAATAAAAAATCTGATAAACCGTAATTTTTACTGTTATAATTACAGTAAAAAGACTAATTTGTTGTAATTAAATAAATATTACTTCAAAAATTTAAGCATAATATTAAACGGTAAAAATTTATTTTACTGTATTATGGATTTTACGAATAATGCACCTAGAGTGCCGGTTTTTTATCTTGTAAACTGATCTGGAATTTTTCGAGGTAAAAAGGTAGAATACGTAACAGGCATTTAAGCCCTGTCTCGCTAAGTTTTGTAAGATGTGCACAATGGGGAAAATATATCCTTTTTATTACACATTTGATAATGTAATATTAACATTTCACTTACTCATTCGACCAAATAAAAGTATAATTTTTATGATTTGATTAAAGAAAATTAGTTTCTTAATAATGATTTGATTTATATAATCATTTGATTGAAATGAAATCAGCTTCAACTTTACGACTCAGTATTATAAAGAAACATTTTCGAGTTGTACATTTTAAATATATAATAATATTTTCTTCTACATTCTTTAATTAAAAATTATAAGGTTAGGAAATCTTGACTATTATTTATAGGCAATCTGATGATGAAGCGAGATGATTTAAAGGGATGCTTTACCGAGAGAAAAACTCTTCATGGTGAAATATTTCCCCCCACACATAAGTAGTTTGAAATTAGGAAAAAAGGGAAAAGGGAAATCTTGTAAACCTACAGTAAACCATGAAGTTTCAAATGCTGAAAAAAAAATTATTTGTAAAATATCGAAGTACAATCAAATTATGACAGTGTTTTTTCGAATTACGTAGTGGTGTAATAAATATTGCAAATTTTTTTTTCGTTTTAATATTCTTCAAACATTTAACAGCATTTGAAACTTCAAGGTTTACTTTGCATTGAAAAAATTCAGAATAAAAGTACCGGTCATAAAGTACATTTTCCGTGAAATCCATTTACCGTAAAATATTATATCGTAAATTTTACAGTAACGTTTATTAATTAGTAATTTGAGTAACAGTGAGTGATTGTAATTTGAGTAACAAGTAGTGATTCAGTAATTTTGCGGTAATTATTACTGTAAAAATTACGGTACATCATATCAGGGTACATTATTACTGTAACGGTATATCATTATGCATAAAAAATTACGGAGCATCATTTTGTTTTGTAACTACGTTCCGGTAAAAATGGATTTTACGGTAAAAAGTACCGCCATCCTGAGAGACGGTACTTCGTACCGCATTTTAATCTGAATTTCTTTACAGTGTAGGTTTATCTTAACTTGCTGTTCTCTTAACTTTAAATTTTAATAGTATAACAATAGAGGTGAAGCATAATTCCCTATACCGCGCGGAATAGCTTCTGCCTTAGAACATCTGATATGAACGTTATAAAGCATCCCTGAGAGAATTAAAAATGTATGTTCATGCAATAATGTAATTACCAATAGGAGGTTTTGTTCTATCTGGCGGGGAATAGGGACCAGGAGGTAATGTTTGTGTTGCCAAGGGGCAATAGGCACTGAGACCGGCGGCTCCATAATATCCCGCGGCACCCTAAGGAAAAAATACATAAGTATATATATATACTAAAGCCAACAAATATATTATATGGAATGGTATTCAATCTAAGAAATCACAGTTGAAAAATAAATACGAAAAAAAAAATAAACGAATCTCCTTCAATAACTTTTAATTTAATGATTGGATCTAAACGTGCTAGGCTCATTGTTTATGTTTCAAGAGGGTACGTTAATTAATACGTTAATTAATTTGTTAAATATGTTAATTAATATGTGCAGACTATTCTTAAAATTACGAAATCAGACACAATAACGTACTAACTCTGAGTAAACATACTATTTTTTCAACAGGTTTGGATTTTTGACTTTCTGATAGGACGTAACCGCAACCTAGGAAATATGATCTCAATAGTTAGGTCAGGAGATTGGTCCAAATCCCCCCCCTTAATTTTAATTTCACTTTTTGCGTACTTCGCTATATCTTGAAATTTCTTCAACTAATTGAAAAAATTTTTGCACATAGTTATACGATTCGTTTATCCAAAGATGGTTCCAAGTAAAAAATAATTTTTAATAATTATTTATTATTATTCTATATAATAATAGTCGGAAAAATTTTGAATAGCAGTCCATACATACAAGATCTTACATTATTTTAAAGAATGTAATATTATAAGGCAAAACACTAAGTTTGAATAGTTTCTGTGAAATCAAATTTTAATGAAGCTTTATCTGTAAATGGTGATTTCTCAGAAACAATTCAACCGATCTTGTTCAAAAAAAAAATTTTTTTTTTTTGGTTTAATGAATACTTATCATTCATGAATGCATAATGGATTTGCTTATCAGCAAATTTTTACTTTTTTTCATGAGTCTTAATAAATCCAGAGAGAAATTGTGACATGTTTCACGTATGCCAAATGCGTTGAGAGTAATATGACTAGTTGAATGTTATGTTTGTATTTTAAGACATTTAATAATTTTTATCCATTAGCAGATAAGCAAAGCAAAACACAGGCTAAATCACTTTATCATTCTGGATTCAATAGTTAAAAAATAACAGTGAAAATAAACATTTTTGCTTCATATTAGCCACGATTGATCTTAATTTTTTATTTCACAAAATATCTAAAGTACATATTAATATGAAAACAGTCCCGCAGTGGACGGATCGTTAAGACACGGTTCCAAGCAGATCACCGAAGTCAAGCATCACTGGCTGCGGTGAGTGTGCGGGTGGGTGACCATTTGGATCAGTCTGCGTAGGGACCGAGGGTGTGCGATATTGGTCCTCGTTAAACTGTTCTACCGTAAAGTGCTCGACTTCGCATGCAGGTCGTCGGGCTACCGAAGCGGGGGAGCCATCCCCTCCGCAGAGGATCAAAATTGAGATGGCATGTGTTCTGATCATCCTTAGGGATGTTTCCCTGGACCCAGACCGTCGTCAATAGCCCATTGTGCAGCTGTAGTGTGACGTAAATGAACAACAACAACTATGAAAGCATACTTTAAATAATAATGGACCCAGTCTTTTGCAAAACTATAAAAACATGCAAATTACAATGACAAGAACTGTGATTTTTGTGCAATTTATGAATGACTGCAACTGTTATTTGTATAAATATCACATAAGCTTCTGATTTCTAATTGATCCAATCAGTTCTAATATCAGGTAGTACTGTCCCTGGCCCATTTATTAGATGCACTATTAGATTCTATATAAAATCTTAATTATAAGGTAATATGATATAGCTTTATTGATTTTACGTGACTGAAACCGGTTTGCACTAGTTTATGTTCGTGCATCCATTGGTTAAATTAGACGATATATAATATGAATTCGACGATTGGATAAATTAAGCTATGCATTACATAAATATAGAATATTTATTATATCAGGTATTATATTAGAATATTATAATAATTAGACCGAGTTATTAGACACACTGTAGTTTTTCAATAATTACATATCTTATACGAGTTTATATCCAATACTTTTATAGTATTGAGTTTTTATGTAATGGGTTTTTATTCAGGAGATTTTTCATATGCTTCCTATTTTTATTTATTTTTAACGAAATGCATTACAATGCTAACCAATTGATAGACGAAGGTGAACAAGTGCAAACCGGTTTCAGTCACGTAAAAACAATAAAGCTGTATAGTATAGCCTGATAATTAAAATTTTACATAGAATCTTAGAGTGCGTCTAATAATTTGGGCGGAGACTGTATGTCAAAATAACAATAAAACTTTATCTCGCTGTTTATCTATTTCAGCTCAAAGCCAGATTTTCATATGTAAAGAAAATATCATTCTAAAAAGAAAAGAGAAAGGGAAAGAAAAAGAGGTGCGAGATGAAAAAGAGAGTGATATTTAAGCTATTCTTTTGCCCCAATTAACGAAAAGAAACATTCATAGGTTCTGAATGAACCAATGTAAATGTTATATTCTATCTACTTGTCTATCTGATTATAATCTTACTAGGCTTTCTTTTTTCTGATAAAAAAGACCTTGACGTCGGCATCAGTGAAAACAAAACGCTAAGTATTGCTGCTATTCTTTGTTTTGAGAGTGTAAGTTATTGGCGAAAAAGACAATGGATATGAATTAGTATCGCTCCAAACAGCTGCGAGTAGCTATTTACAGCTGATTCTTTCTTCCGCTTGAGTGAATGAGTGAAAATATCGATTAAATATTTTTACATTTAAATATGTCACGCTGATATTAATTTAAGGTAAAATATAACTAAGTAAAAGACTTGACTGACTAAAGCAAAAGCATGATTTTGGGCAAAATATTTGAAATTTAGTTTATTGAAAATTTGGAATCCCTGTAATCTTAGCTCTCTAAAAATATTTTACTTTTGTCTGAACTTCGATTATTTACAAAGTTAAAGTAGTTTCTGTGTGAGGGGAAATTAATCAAATGAAATAAAAATTATAAAATATTAATAAGTTACCTAACTTCGATACGTGGGAAGTTGAATTTGTCTTTAGTTTGAAGAGCACCCTTAACAAGAGCTAACCGCAAATGATAAAATAAAATAAAACTTATCCAGTTATTAATTAGTGTAATGTCTTTAGATAAAGATATAAATAACAAATTATCGATATTTTACTTATATATGTAAATATTATTGTACTTCAATAAAAAGAAACTTATGAAAAAAATGCTAAAAAACGCGTTATTTTCGTAAATTGCTGAGAAAGTTAACATGAAAAAGTTAACATGAGAAAGTTGAATTCTTCTTTAGTCTAAAGTGTACCCTAACAAATACAATATTCACTGCAGAATAAAAAATAAATTGAAATCTATCCAGCTATTAATTAGTATAATGTCTCTATATCAAAATGTAAATAACAAATTACCGATACTTTATTTATTTTTATGCAAATATGTTTTATTTTTATGTTTTTAAATAAAACGAAACTAATGGAAAAAATGTTATAAAGCGAGCTACTTTTGTAAATTGTTGAGAAATTTAGCATGAGAAAGTTAATAAAAAGTTAACATAAGAAAATTGAATTCCTCTTTAGTTTGAAGAGTACCCTAAAAATTACAATATTTACTACAGATTATAAAACAAAGTAAAACCCATTCAGTTATTAATTCGTATAATGTCTCTAGATACGAATCTAAGTAACAAATTACCATTATTATATTTATTTTTATGTATATACAGTCGGATCTCTATATAACGAAGTAGCGAAATCTCGGTAATAAGTTCGTTCTATTGAAACTTCGATAAATAGAAAACCATCTTTTGAAATACTTAAACAACACAGAATGGGTTTTAAATTCATAAACACAAGTTTTAGTTAAAGTGTACACCTTTATCTTGCAAACTACTACCTACTATTTATTTTATACATTTTATCCATAAAAGAAGTCTGCATGGAAAGCAAAGAATAGAGCAAAACATTATTTAGTACTAGTACATGCTACATGCACTTTCAACCAAAAAAAGCTAAATTTATGTATAAAATTATAGCTGCATTAATTATAAAAGCAATTTTAAACATACATTACCACATGCGTTCTTAAGTTTAATTTCTTCGGAGAAAATCCTTTAATTTTGCCTGAATTTTTTGTTTGAAATGCAAACAAAATGGAAAAGAAATTATACTGGTTATTTAAAAGTTAAGTCGCTACGAAAAACAATTCAAGGTCATTTCCCCTATAAAATGCGCTAACAAGTTTAAATTGTTTTAAAATAATTTGGGAAATAGGGAAAGTGGATCTCAAAGAAAAGTTCATTAAATAGAAAATTCATTTCACAATTTTACGAAGAAATTTCCGAAAAGTTCTTGGTTCCACGAAAAAAAATCGCAAAATAGAGAAATTCGCAAAATGGAAGTTCTTTAAATAGAAGTCGGACTGTATTATTGTTTTTTAATAAGAAGAAACAAATGGAAAAAACAGTAAAAAGCGCGTTACTTCCACTAATTACAGAGAAAGTAAACACCCAATTACAGCAGAACAATTCAATTAAGGTAAACTGAAATGAAACGGAAACATCACCGATAAATGAATAAATTTCGATTAGTAATCCAGGTAAGTGGCAACCCGCTGATCACAAACATTTCCTGGAGTGACGAAACCGGATGCCAGAAAAATGGAATTGTATTACTTTCTCGAACATAAAGAGAATATTCAACCGCGTAGCAAGCGATTACGAGGTTCCACTTCAAGAATTCTAACTTCGCCATAAATGATGACTTCTGCAACGAAGAATGGAACATCCCTTAATTACGTAGAAAATAGTGCTTTGGTACGTGTATCCGTTGCACGCTATATTCCGATTGAATTTGAAGAGGTAAACATGTAAATGACTGAAAGTTAAAAGAGACAATACAGCATTTTGGCACTTAAGGTTGCTTTTTTTTCTTTAATTACGACTTGAAAAATTCTACTTTTCAATTTCGTATTAAAAAAAAAATTAGTTTTTACAATTTAAACAAAATAATTTATAGATGTGAAATGTATGAAGCATAAAATTACGGCTGTTGTATTTTCTTTCATTAAGGCAAACAAAAACTCAATATTAATATTTACTAAATAGATATCTCAAAATTAGCTTTCATAATATACTTAAAACATATGATAGAAGTAAAATACATATGACTCACAGTTTAATCAGACTTACAACATTTTGATATTTAAGTTTTTTTTAATGTTAAGGCACATAAAAACTCAAATTAATATTTTCTGTAAGAAAACATGCCTAAATTAGCTTCTTTATTTTAAATTTTAGTAAAATATTTGCTAGATGTAAAATATATATCACTAAAAGTTTAGAGAAACATCAAGCATTTTAATAATTCCCGTTGTTGTTTCTACCTAATATTAAATTGTAAAAAATACTAACATCACTTCTTTTTAACAACTTGTTAAATTTAGTTTTTATAATTTGAGAAATATATTTTGTAGACATAAAAGAAACTGATGATAAATATTAACGAAATAAGTTGAGTTCTATTCGTTTCATTTAAAAAAAAATATGTATATAATCTGTAAAAAAAGAAAAAAAAAGGTTATATAATAGTAATATAAAGATTATTTAGTATTAAAAATAAGCATGTACATAATTAATATAGTAAATAAAGATTATTATTTATATAATTATATGACACTAAATTTAGCCTTCAAATTATTATGCCATGATTTAAAACAGTTTGAATCAGTTTTAGGTAAAGTGAAATTTCTTACAGTACGTGTACTCATATTTATTACTTTTTCACTGTTATGGGTTTATTTCTCAATTTCTTTGCTTTTTTTTTCTGGATCTACTGACAATTCACATTTTTAATGCACATTAGAACTAATTTATGACTTTATTAAAAAACATTTTGTTTAAGAAAAAAGCATATTTTTAATAATGTATTTGTATTAAATCGTTCAAACAATTGTTATTTCGTCAATCTTAAATAATCTTTTGCACGATAACTACAGATGTACTTAGTACTTAGTTTGTACTTAGGATTTACTTAGAATGTACTTGTTAGGATGTACTTAGTACTTATTCAAATGTACTTAGTTTGCCTCAACATTAGAAATTGAACAAATTATTTTATTTAAATTGGTGGTAAAAAACAAAAAACAAATTAAATTGGTGGCAAAAAAACCAAAAAATTTAAATTGGTGGCAACTATAAAACAATTTTTTTACACTCATGCTTAAAATTCATTCGGTTAAATTTATTTTTCAGTTTTTTATTTCTTACTAAATGTGTGGAAATAACTAGGAATTTAAATACCAGAATTTCGTCTAACCGTTACCTTATGAACGGAAACCGTTACCATATGAATGGTTTAAACACCTTTCATATAATAATGGTTAAATTAATTAATGGTTAAATAAAGAATATTTCGGTTTTCTTACTAGAATTATGGTTTGTCTTACCAGAAGTATCTTTACCTTACAGTTCAGCAATTTTACCAGAATTTTTTTCTTTGTGTATATTTGACCATCAGAAACATCAATTCATATATATTTAAATTTAAAAAAAATAATAAATTCCATATTTCAAATTTAAGAAACAATAATTCATAAACCCCAACAATAGGGGACAATAATTTTTATACTTTAAAATAAAGAGACAGATAGAGAAAAATGTACCTTCGCTCTATGTATGTGCTGATTCTGATACTCGGAATCGAACTCGGGCTCGGAGAAGTAGCTCAGCTCACCTTCCCAGGTACTGTACACTTCTCCATTAGGTTCCTGTTCATAGATTCGAAGTACTGATCGATCCCGTATATCCCTTAAATATAAAATACACCATATGTTTATAAAATTTCAAATAAATATTTTTAAATGATTAATTTTACCTCAGATTAACTTAAATACAAATAGTTATTAACATTAAACAATGCTTTGAAAAAATTAATAAAAATTTTTATGAGCGGCAAAAGTTTATAAAGATAATTTCGATAATTTGTAGTACAAAACTAATTGTGTTAAATATTAAAACATATCAGTCTGCGTTATAAAGCATTTCAATAAAATTCGAAGTGCTAGCTGTTGCTTTATGCGATCAGCTTTTTAATGCCCACAACACCTTTTACCTACTTTTTGAAATGATAGAAAGACAGCATATAAAATACAGACTTAAAAAAGTAATTTTAATGCTTCAAGAGAACATTTTTTAAAAACTCTTTGGGTAAAAAAGTAATAGACCCCCATTTCCATGTAGTTAAGAAGATGTTTCTCTTTATTATGCTGCCATCTAGTGGTAATTCTGGAAACTTCTAATGCACTTATCAGGTATGGATTATGTCTCCAAAAAGCCGGTACTTTATACCGTTATTTGATCTAGAATTTTTTACAACATTTCTCCATCATATAATATTAATTTATTTCAAAACATTTATGCTTTGGTGAAAAAACGGAAGTAACCTAACTAACATAATACCATTTTATATGAGTTGTGGTGGCTCAGGGGATAGAGTGTTCTCATCCCAATGAGGTGAACAGGGTTCGAATCTTAGCGATGGCTGGTCGATACGAAATCCACAACCCACTCGCAGCGACCACAGTGCTCATGTAAGGTATCTTCAGTGGTAGACGGATCATGGGTTAGAGTCCCCTTGCGGCCAGGCTAACCGTGTGAGGCTTTCGTGGTCTTCCTTTACAGGTAACGTAAATATGGGTTAGTTTCCTCAAAAAGTCCTACACGAAGACAAATTTCTCCTCTTTGTTGATTCAGGAGTTCCCTTGTCTTCTGAATTGTGCTCAAAACTATAAGACTACGGAGTTGAAAACTAGTAGTTGGAAATCCGAAAATAGTGTCGGCTATTCAACAACAGTTATAAAATAAAATAAAATAAAATAAAATACCTTTTTATTTCTGATCAGAATCAAATCATTGCAAAAAAATTAAACATGATGCAAAAGCATTTTCAAGAAAAGTAATTTACGAGGTAGGTAAAAGAGGTTATGATGTTGGTAAAAGAGGTTTCAAGACTTACCCTAAATCTTCTAGCTCGTAGAACATGTCTTTTGCGGGGTCATGGATGTATATGCGTATATGGGGGGAGTCCAGGTACTCCATGGTTAACTGCTTAGGAAAGGAACGCACAAACAAGGCTTTTACTGTATCTAATGTGGTGATCTCGTTCGGCAGGAGGGCACGTTTTGTTTCGCTGCGATACTGAAGGAACACTAAACCTGTAAAAAAACAATCATAAGTGTTCAAAAATGTATAATAAATTGTTTTTTTTTATAATATGAATTCAAAATGTGTGACATATAAATTGTACTCTTTAAGCCATTAGGCGCCAAAGTTCCTTGCTGTGGGAGCCTCTTTTTTTTCTTGTTTCCCCTTCTTAGATTTATTTAACCGTTTTTTTTACCAATTTTTTTAAAGAAAAAAAAATGCAAAAGAAATCAGCATACTTCTTCATTTTATTAAGAAATACAAGAAACTAAAACAAAAGATAATACGCAAGTTGAAATTCGAATTTTTTTATGCGTAAAAAACATTTAATATCTAGGGCGAATGAAAAAAAGTTAAATAGTCTTTGTATGATAGTTTCTAAAACATGGGACAACACAAATTGATACTTTCCAGAAACCAGTGAAGTGATGCGCCTTTTTTTTACTCTTTTTTTTCTATGTAAATTCAGCAACCATCGTACATACAATCGCACAAGAAACGTGTGCAGTCTCACAATCCAACAGTAAAACTCTCAAACGAAACTTGGCAAAAATTCCATCATATCAGATAACTTTTTTTTGCTTCCATTTTTTTTTCTTCATTTTTTTCTAAAATGAATCCAAAGTGTTTACGCAATAACAGTAATAATGCTTGATAGCAACCGATAACTATCAGTTGCTGTCTATTACGTAATATAAATCTATTTTTTTTCGGAGAAAAATTAAAAAAAATTTATATAGAGAAAAAAAAATCTGTCGAAAATACCGTATTGTATAATAATGACGTATCGAGTTCAATAAGTCCCAGAAGTCTGGTTAATAAAACCCATTTAAACCATCATAGCGTTTCGTAAAAAGTTACCGTGATTTTTGGTCCTCCCATAGAGTCAGAAATACTGTAAGTTTTATCAAATTCTGGTAGTTTTGACCATGCTTTTTTCAGTGTAAACATATATGAGTAAACTAGAATGACCATATTTGATAGATAAATTTGCTTAAGTGTCTAAAATTTGCCATTGTTTAAAATTAATCATAAAACTTTAATTGAATTATTTACAAACAGTCATGACTTACCTAAAGTTAAATTTTCGTGCCTAAGCTGCGGCGAGACTGGACCTGAAAATAAAGTACGGAAGATTCAATAACACATCCAAAAATTCAATCGCAAGATGCAAATTTAATAACTTAAATAGCAATTAATAAATATTTTTACATTATTTTATATTTCTTCATCCCTGCTTTTGAACAGTCAATTCAAAAGGAAGTTCCATATCTTAATTTTCATTAGAGAGTCAAAATTAAGATTTCCGAAAAATTAATGATACTGTAATATTTATTTAGTATCTAGTCATTTGCGATCTTGCAGTCCTTTGCTTTCTATTTGCTTTTTTGTATCACATCACAAGTAAGTTTCGTTCTTTGTAACTCAAAATGAATTATGTACATCATATAAACATTTTCACACAAATTTCCTCAGCTGAAATTTAAGCTTTAGAAAACGGTATAAAATGCTTTTAATATCTGTTTTTGTCAGATGTGAATAAAATCTTATATAAAGCTCACAATTCTTTCGCTTTATGTATCAGATAAAAATAAATAATTTACTGAAAAGTTAACCCATTTTTTTGATAAAAAATATGAAAAAGAATAACTTAAATAAAGATAACTTAAATAATGCTAATATTTATAAATAAAAATATTTCAAATAACTTGTCATTTTAATTTGTGATTTCATAATGTTATTTGTTATTTGTTAAACGCTTATGCTTCAAAAAATTCGTTCAAATGAAAAATGTCAAAGTTAATAAATACGAAGAGATTATTAAATGATATGGGATAAGTGAAATTAATTTGATTGAGAAGCCGTAACCATCATAAATGTTGTGCAACATGTACTGGATATACTATATATGCCAAATAGTTTTAATTTTAGTTAAAAAAATCTGAGCAAAAGATTTTGGGGTTGGAAAAAAAACATCAGCAGCTAAAAATGCATATTAAAGAAAATAGACACAATTCAAAATGCGTATCTAAGAAAAAAACATAGTTCAAAATGCTTATCTAAGAAAATGAACACAGCTCAAAATGCTTATCTAAGAAAATGGACACAGTTCAAAATGTGTATCTAAGAAAATGGACATAGTTCAAAATGCTTATCTAAGAAAATAAACATAGTTCAAAATGTGTATCTAAGAAAATGAACATAGTTCAAAATGCTTATCTAAGAAAATGGACACAGCTCAAAATGCGTATTTAAAAAAATGAACATAGTTCAAAATGTGTATCTAAGAAAATAAACACAGTTCAAAAGGAGTATTTAAGAAAATTGACAAAGCTCAAAATTAATATTTAAGAAAATAAACGTGACTAAAAATGCGTATTTAAGAAATATAGTAATACCAAAAATTTGGTCAAAATATATAGGTAAAATAATATAGGTCAAAAAATAATAAAAATATATAGGTCAAAAGTCGCATTTTGTGCAAACAGTAAAAAATGTCACTTTTCAATATTTAACTCATATTTGACAACTAAACGAAGAATTTCGTTCTTACTTTCCCTTACTTATTTAAACACTAAGCATAATTATTACTGGGGCATAGTCACCGCCTTCGATAACTGAAAGCCTCCACACGGTTTTTTATAGGTAGTCCGATCAGACCACTATGAAGGATTTCCACTTTCCGATCGAGTCATTTAATACAAAATCTACTTAAAATAAGAAAGTGGTAGCAAATATATGACTAAAAATTTGCTTTATTTATGAATATTATTGGTTTGCCTTATTCACTTGTCAACCATTACAGATTCAATTCTCAAATATATATGATAAATTTCTCTCAATTACTTTTATAAAAGGTTTTGGGTTCATGCGCACAACTGGTTCACTTTTTAAATAGTCTGCGCGGACTACTTATAAAAGACTGTGTGAAGGCTTTTTGATGTAGGAGGTGATGGCATAGTCCTGGACTTCGGGGTTTGGGTGGCTGAGTATTGCAAATCTAACCCTTCAAGCGGTATGTTCGCTTTCAGAAAACTAAATGATATAGTATTCCTACAACGTAAATTTGATTGTATCATTTTAAATCTATAGGTCCAGTGACAACCTTATAAAAGTCAATGAAAAAAAAAACTTTCTATTTTTTTAATCTTAAAATCTAAAAATAATAAGAATTAATTAATTTCTTACCCATAAGATGTCTATCAGGCAGGTGAGGTGGAGGTTTGCCTCCACGTCCTACAGGTGGGGGGAAAGAAGCTATACGAGGAGCTTTTGGAGCTCTAATGGTTCTATAGCCCGTCGCCGATGTCTCCACTTCCGACATGATGCCCGGATCTTCATCGTATGGGCCCATAGGAGGGGTGTACAGAAGGTGGCGCCCTGGCATCGCATTCTAAATAATAAACAAATAAAAGTATTAAAGCTTATTCGATTGCTGCTGATTTTTCTGTGACTATCACTAAATTATAAAATGAATATTATTCACTTCTGAAAATCTAAATAATTTTTTTTATCAGACTCTATAACGCATTAATAATATAATGAGTTTTTTTTATATCTTGAAGAAAACAGGTTGTGATTTTTTTAAAACCTATATGCCAATTAAAAGTAACGTATAATAGAGGAACAATATTAAAGAGGGCATATAATACATTATAAAAAATATTCATGTATCTTAACAACAAAAATGGGGCAAACTACTTTACACTTTTAAGTGTTTTCCTACACCAATAATGTTTCTTTACACTACTTTTAGTAAACTAGACGATACTATTCTTTTTTATATATTTAGTAGCACTAAAATTTGTACTGACAATAGGAAAAGATATACCCCAGTAATAAAGTCAGCAAAGTTACTTCTACCTTACAATATAAAGTATAAGAATCACTAATTAACTTGTAAATCACACATACAGGTAGCACAGAGAGAATATTAAGACGAACTCATCTCCGTAGCCTAATAATTTCCAACCCGTTCAAGAAGACAAGGGAATTCCTGGATCAAGTATTGCCGTCGTGGTGAACTTTTTTGATGGAACTAACCTGCATGTGCGTTACTTAGAGAATAAAACAATTAAGAGACCCCCACGGTTACCCTGACGTCATGGGGACTCTAATCCATGATCCGTCTAACACTGAGGATATTTTACGTCCGTACTGTGGATGGTGCGAGTCTGGTGCGGAATTCGTATCGATCAGTCATCGCTGGGATTCGAATCCGTATCACCTTATTGGGTGCTCTATCTTCTGTTCGTTTTGGTTGATATATACCAGCGTCGATTACTTCCATTAACTCACACCAGTTTCTATTCAAATGTAAATAATCTAAAGAATTTGGAGTCGCGGTGGCTCAGGAGATAGAACGGTCACCTCTCAATGAGGTGATCCTGGTTCGAGTCCAGTGATAGCTGGTTGATTTGAATTCCGCACTCGGCTCGCACCGACCACAGTGCTGACATAAAAATATCCTCAGTGCTAGACGGATCATGGATTACAGTCCCATTGCCGTCAAGCTAACCGTCGATGGTTTTCGTGGTTTTGCTCACCATGTACCGCAAATGTGGGTGAGTTGCACCAAAAAGTATTCCGTGAAGTTAAATTTCTCTCTAATACTCGGGCCAGGAGTTCTCTTGTCTTCTGGATTAGGTTCTAAGTTACAAGGCTACGGAGTTGAACAATAGTAGCCGTAAAACCTAAATTAGGTAGGCTGTTTTCACGACGGTTATAAAACTAAATCAAAATCTACATGCGTGACTCAAAGCTCTCCAAAATCACCCTTTTTGGAAGTAAAATGTATTCGTATTTAGAGTGAGTGACCGAGAGTTTGGTGTAAGCTTTTTATATTATAAGTGTTTACATTTAAATTGCACTATTAACACTGTATATGGAAGTCGATTTTTTGCATCAGATATTACAACAGTTTATACTGTTCATGAATAAAAATTAAACAATTACTTCATAAATTAATTAATTATAACTAATGTAACAGCCCTTAACCTTTATCCGCCAACGACCACATTTGTATTACATTTGTATCGACCACATTTGTACTACATTTATATTGTACCACATTTGTATTACATTTGAGTCGATCACATTTGTACTACATTTATGTTGTACCACATTTGTATTACAGTTGTGTCGACCACATTTGCACTATATTTATATTGTACCACATTTATATTACATTTGGGTCGACCACATTTGTATTACATTTATATTGTACCACACTTGTATTACATTTGTGTCGACCACATTTCTACTGCATTTATATTGTACCACATTTGTATTACATTTGTGTCGACTACATTTGTACTACATTCATATTGTACCACATTTGTATTACATTTGCGTCGACCACATTTGTACTACATTTATATTGTACCGCATTTGTAGTACATTTGTGTCGACCACATTTGCATTACATTTATATTGAACCACATTTGCATTACATTTGCGTGGACCACATTTGTACTACATTTATATTGTACCACATTTGTAATACATTTGTGTCGACACCATTTGTACTACATTTATATTGTACCACATTTGTATTACATTTGCGTCGACCACATTTGTACTACATTTATATTGTACCACATTTGTATTACATTTGTGTCGACCCCATTTGTACTACATTTATATTGTACCACATTTGTATTTTATTTGCGTCGACCACATTTGTACTACATTTATATTGTACCTCATTTGTATTACATTTGTGTCGACCACATTTGTATTACATTTACATTGTACCACATTTGTGTCGACCCCATTTGTACTACATTTATATTGTACCACATTTGTATTTTATTTGCATCGACCACATTTGTACTACATTTATATAGTACCACATTTGTATCGACCTCATTTGTACTACTTTTATATTGTGCAGCATTTGTATCAAAAATTTCACGATAAACTTCAAATTTTTTGCCCTAAAAGTTCATTTGTTTGTCTCATCAGTTCAGTTTTAAAAAATCAGGCTATTTATAAAAATTGTTTACAGAATCAGACTACTTTCAGAAAGGACTGATGACAAACTAACTAAGCCTAATTTGCCTTATAGTAAAATAAAGGCATATGTTATTGTAAAAGAATTGTAAAATATACTAATTTTAATTTCATAATTACTTTGCTTAGAACAGTTCCAGAATACAATTTTATCAGTTTCCAGAATAATTTTATTGAGGGAGCACTGAACAGCTCATAATAGTTTGAGATAGATTGAAATGGAGTAATAAATAGTACCTTTGCATGAAGAAATATATTCCTTGTACTAATATTTAATTAAAATTTTCAATCGAGTCCAAGATTTCCTTAATCAAATAATTTTTAATTAGGGTTAGGAAACGAAAACATGGAGAGTAAATACTGATGAAAGAGCCGAATCGATAAATGTGAAACTACAAAACTCCATCCTACAAGATTTATAATTGATTTTTCTGAAAATAATTAATATTTATATGAATTATTAAGAATTTGGCGATTTAAATTTTTTATTGAATTTCTTTTACATATATTGACTGAAGTTTAAAAATTTTCAAATTTTGAATCCTACCAGTCAATGTTATATCCTTGAACTATATCCCTAAGAACTTTGAACTATCAAAATTTACGATTTTTATTAGCGTAATTAAATTTAAAGATACTAGATCAAAAATCCAAATTTTTCGATTCGTCGAATCGATTTCTTTAGAATCCACATTTACATTAATAGAAAATAATATGTTCTAAACTCTCAAGAATAACTTTACGGAAATTTAAAAAATCAGAAGAAATGTGAATGAAATATATTTTTTAATCAGTAAACATCGGGAATTTCATAACTACTACGAACCCTACAGTGTATCACAGTAATAAAAAAAATTCAGTACAATTTTTATTAATGTAAGCCAATATTGTTTATATTATCAACGCTATCTATTCAGTTATATAGCAACGCTTATTTTTATAGATAATATCCCAATAGACTTTTTCATGTCATTTCTATCTTCCAATTAAATATAATTCCTATTTTGTCTATCAAAAAATATTATTTTCATATTTCCATTCAAAGTTATTAAAGTGTATTTTTAAAAATAAACATTCATAAAAAGCCTATAAACCAATACAATTATCTAAAAAATAAAATTATTCATTTATTTTAAATTTGATTTCTTCATCTTTATTAGCACTATATTTGATTTTAATATTTTTCTGAAATACTATTCCCGTGAAGAATTGTTTTTATAAGTAAACGAAATGTTGTTTTCTCTTACCACATGTAACTCACGCTAAAAGATTCCTATTAAATAGTTATATTTAAATTGCTGTTAGCTAATCTTTACTAATTTCAGGAGTCAAAATAATAGTATTTAAAAATAATTATTTTTTGAACGAGCAGGAAAAATAAATAAGTATTTTTTTCTATACTTACGCATTGCTTAAAGTGAGTAAATTACGAAAAATGATGAAAATATGTTGAAAGTGAGAGTTGGCAAATCATAAAGAAGATGAAAGTGATCTAAGCTTAAAAAAGATTACATAATTACGAAAGAAAATTTTACCCGAGATAGAAAATATTTAATTTTCCTGAATTGGGCGAAAACTTTCATTTCTTTTTTGGAGAGGGTATTGAAATGCAGACTTTATTTTTTTAAAAGTATAAACATGAAACAAAATTCAGTTTTCAAGTTTGAAAATAGAATCTTTTTGGAGGTTAAAAAAATTATAAATGAAGTATAATATAAAGGTTTCCCAGAATAAATGAGAAACCCTTAACTTTCATTTACAAATAAGCACAGTTTCAATTGTCAATTGAACCTTTAGATTAGTTTACTATGTAAATTCCAGTTCAGATTAAAAATGTCATACCAAATTCAGACGTTTTCATATTAACTCCATAATTAAAAAAAAATTAATAATAAAATTTACACATTAAATCCCAAAAAAATGAAACCCTTTCTAAAACCCTACATCTTTTTCAATTTAACTAATAAATAATATCGAAAATACGATGTATGAACTATATTGATGTATGTATTTGTATATAACAATATGGATAAGGATAAATGAATATAGATGTATGGATATGTTTATATGGATATAAATAAGAATAAATGAATGTAGATGTATGGATATGAATAAATGAATACGGAAAAGGGTAAATGGATATGGATAAATGGATATGGATAAATGGATATGGATAAATGGATATGGATAAATGGATAAATGGAAATAGATGTATTGATGTGTACATATGGATATGGATAAGGATAAAGAGTTATAGATGTATGGATATGAATGTGTGGATATGTATGTATGGATTTGGTTGCATGGATATGGATATATGAATGTATGAATACGGACACATGAATATGGATATATGAACATGGATATGGTTATATGGATTATTTATGGAATGTTGATAGTGACAACTGTAAAGGTTGAAAAAAAAGAGTGCCAATTTTTTATGGAGCTGGAATTATAAATTCCTAATAAGATTTTTCACCATACAATTTTTTAAATAAACTTCTACATCCTTTGTACCAGAGTTGATAAATGTTTTTTTTAAATTTTTTTAACAACAAATATAACTTTATTGGGAACAAAAACAAACGCATAAATACAAAGAATATATATTCGTCGTCTAGAGAAAAATCATGTCTAGGCGACAGAGAAAGGTAATACAAAAAATTTAAAATAGAAATTTAAAAAAAAAGGGGGGGATATTACATTCATAAATTATTTTGCTCATCATAAGACATCATATATTTTTGAACACTGTAATAATAGAAAAAAAATACATGAAACTATATAAAAATTCAAATCCTTAATTTCTCATAGTTTTTCATGGTTCTCGCAAAACATTTTTCTGAAAACTCTGTATCCTCGATACTGTTTCTGGACGAAATAGTTAGTGAAAATAGATATATCACTTTATTTTTACTTTATGTTCACCATCTTTGGTATCAAAAGAAATAAATAAGAAGGGTAAATACAGCTGTCAAAGAAAAGAACTGATTCTTTCATCGGGAAGCACTGTACCGACTAACGGACCCACCGTCTGTTACAAAGAAAGACAGAGCATTACCAGTACAAAAAGTAATATATCGATAAGTTAGGAGACGGTATTTTCGTCGATATCTTCGATCCAGTTACTGTTGGCACAAAAATCTAAAGAGAAAACTAGCTATTTTTATCTCTTTATATGTTTTTAAAGAAGAGATAGCTTAAAGATACCCGATATAAAAAAATTATTAGGAAAAATTTTCGCCAGGTTCCAGACATATGCCTAATACACATGTTTCACATAATACGCGATGGAGATTAATTAAAGAGCATAGTGGAAAAAGATATTAAGTGACACTTTAAAAAAATATGACTTCTGAGGGAAAGATCACATTTTAGTGTTATTTTACTTAAAAATATTAATTAATTTTTTCAAATCTAAGTTTCACAAATTTCACTAGAAGATTCTAAGTGACAATCTTTACGCTTTTAAACACTGAAAAGAGATTCTAAGTACATTTAGCAACAAACAATCGACGAGTAACTTTAGAAATTTGCAACTTGGAAAAACGAATTTAAACATCAAAAATGCGAACGTTAAGACTTGAGAAATTTCGACGAAATTTCTTAATAATATTTCTATACTCCGTTGCAAGTTAAGAAATAAGAAAAGATCTTTGCGGTATAGGATTTAAATAATCATCCACGACTCCATATAGTTCCGTTTTACTTCGTTGTCCAATTTTACAAATATGCTTTTGAAACAATATAAGAGCTTTTAAAAGTTAAACAAGTCAGGGAGAAATTCAATTCATGCTATAAATCACAAAATTATTAAAAATAGGTGATAATTTCGTAGTTCTAGACTTGGCGACATATTTCGACAGTTTAAGGCCTGAAATCTTTAATCTGTCTCCTATCTGTGAGCAAGGAATTCTTCTTGATGCTCATCATATATATATATATATA
>NC_092209.1:44854692-44887526 GCF_043381705.1 Parasteatoda tepidariorum | reverse complement strand
TATATTAGAAAATGTGAATTAATAATTATGTCAATAAAAATATAAACCAATGGGAAAAATAAAAAGGAAAGAAAATGAAATGAAAAGTACCAAAACTAGTTCGATAACTTTTTATGGTGTATTTACCAGCAATAATTTTTTTTTTGAAGTTTTGCTTCCGCCTTTTTCACAGGTGGTTCGCTAAATTCGCATGATGTTTTTGCACTATGAAATTTAATGAATAGATAAAAGTTAGTGGACCCTAATATGTTTATAAATTTTTGACTTTCTTTGTTAAAATGGAATTAAAAATATTTGATGAGGAAAGTAGTTTGAAAGCACTATAATCATGAAATATTTTTAGTTTAAAAAATGTAATTATTTTGTTCAGGCTAAAGTATTGTTATTGTAATAATTGATAAAGTAATAGAATTTGTAAAACCACAAAAAATAATCCATCCATTACAATTAAAAAAAAGTATTTGAAGACAGTCCTAATGAAATAATAATTCAAGAAAGTAATAAATTCCTACTCAACAGGGATTACTTATTTGTCTTTAAGGATTAAATAATATATTTTCCATCAAAATAATAATTTTCTATGATTTATCCGGCTGCCTCCCACCAGCGTACAGCTCAATTTGTTAATATAAATTTGATTGATGTCTGATTCAAACGCAATTACGCGTTTCATTTTTTCGTCAAGTATTCTTATGAAAAAAACATTACGAGGAACAAAATGAAAAATTGGCGAGTTTTATATCCTGGATGATCGCCAAAAGAAAAATAAGGACTGAAAAAGGATGTTTATTCGCCTTTTCTTCGTTATCATTATATTTTTTCCGAATTGTTAGATATGACAAATTAGCTGAAATGAAATTTAAAGAGGCCATCCTGCTTTTTTATTTGTTTGTAATCTAGAGCAGCAATGATATATTTGGAATGGGATTTTTATTGTTATTTTGTAATGAGAATGACATTTTGACTTCAGTTAAGTTTCATTTGTTGTCATAAAATATTAATTAATGTTTGCCCCAAGATGTCTTAAAGATGACGCATAAATAAAAAGTTAGCTTCAAATTGAGATAATTTTATACTTTGTATAAAATGTACCGATGCATTTTTTTCTTAAGAAAACACTATTTGACATATTTTTTACTTTGTCGAAAGAAATATCTACCAATCAACTACAAATTAATAATTATGATTTTCCAGTGAAGTCCATGTGATACAGGAAAAAAAAAATGCACCAGTTTATTTAGTTTTAATAATCTGTTATGGTATCCTTGATTATACATTTTTAGAATGCTTAAAAAAATTTGTCAAAAAATTATAGTCAGTAAAGGCCGCAAACTGATATTTAAGCGAGAAAAAAAAATAATTTAAGAAATTAACAGTGAGAAATAAGTTTAATTGTAAAATCATATAGAAAAGAGTTGAAAGACAATATTTAGAAACTCGACCAAGTTTAATCAATTTGTAGTTTTGATGCTTCTAATTTAGCCTTTATCATTAATTGTATACTAGAACTATGCTTTTCAAATGCATTTCTTTACGCATAAATCAATAGTAATTAAAACATAATAATTAAGTTATGTAATAAAAGGCAAAATTAAAGGACAAAATATTTAGGATTGGGGTAAAATAAGACAACTTTGAAAATAGCATAATTTTTTGGTGCTGAATAATACCGAGTTGAGCAAATCTTTATTTTGATCTTCTTAAAACGTGTTTTGATTAATCTGTAAATAAATATGAAGCTACCAGAAAGAGTAAAAATTAAAAATGAAAAGAATATTGAAGTTATTTTTGCTTCATTAAATTTGGCGACATATGCCATTAAATTCTGCGCACGATTGTGCACCTTAGATTAAAGCCGAATTATTGATTGTTTACTTTTTGTTTTACCCAGTACGAGGACTGAGTATTTTATTCAGTTAGTTGTGTATGAGCACAAAGAAGTTCATTTAAAAGTTTGCCAGAGATCAAAATCGTTATAAATCACTATTAAAATTGGGTGGTTTCTTGAGCAGATTGCTATTCCATCTGCAACTAGCATCTGCGTGGCAGCCCACATCTGCTGTTCTCCATTCCTCCATTTTCATAAATTAGGTTTCGTTTTACTCTTCCACTTTTTCTTTAATTTGCATGATAGATTTAACGCCGAAATAAAAAGTTCTGGTAAATGCTTTTTTATGCCATTTTTTAAAAATTTGAAATTTCTATTTGTTTATTAACACCCAAATTACTTCTGTTTTTAATGTTAATTAAAAAAAATTAATGTCATGTTTTTTTTTTCTTCATATGAGAACGGATTTGTTAATGCCATAATTTTGGTTTTCTGATTTAATGCAACGGCGCATACATTACTTTAAATTTTATTTCTTAAAAAAAGTTTTTATTATCTATATGTTTTTTTTTACTAAGTATATTTTTTATTAGGTTTATGTTTGGTAAGTTTTTACTGTACACTGTAAAGGTCTGGTTTCTTAGGACAAGCGCCTTATCTGGTCGTCAGCGTTAAGTTGACGTCACCCTGACGGCAACAAAATACTGGTTTGTTAGCTCAAGGTCTGGTTTCTTAGGAGAAGCGTCTTAACTGGGCGTCAGCGTTAAGTTGATATAATTTTGACGCCATAAAAATACCGTTTTGTTAGCTCAGTGTGAACAGTCGGTCCAACACAGACACTATCTCGCATTGCGCATGCGTTAATAACGTAAACAAATATTTATTTTGAATTTGTATTGATTTTGTGATTGTCGACCAGTGCTTTTAAGAACAAATAATGACTTTTTCCAAGAAAAAACACATTATAGCTTAGCTAAATGAAGAAGAAGAGGAAAAAGAAGCTATGTTTAATGTTAAAATCTTGGTTGATTTCAATGCTCTGTATGTTGGCTGTTGTCCACCATTGCTTCTGTTGTTAACGTCACGTTGCAATCCAACTGCAGTTGATTTGGACGGCAGTTGTCGTTCAAGCTGAGCGTTCGATGACGCATACTGTCAAACTCATAAATTGACCAATCAAAGGTAAACGTTCGTTTCAAGCTGACGTCGACGTTTCCTAAGAAACCAGGCCTTTAAGTGTTTCCGATCGTATTGAGCCATGGTATTTTTCAAATTTGTCCTAAATTTATTATGGTGCAAAATTGAAACATACATTAATGCAATTAAATTCTTCTTAAATTAGATTACAGGATACTATAGTTCAACTTGGAGGGAATTCAACACTTTATTCAGGTCTTAGCGAAGATGGTTTCAGATGGTTATAGATGGTTTAAGTTATCAATAATGTAATTCACCAGTCCAATATTTCTGATATTAAGAAACGCAAAATAACTTCAGTAATAATAATCATAAATATTAAAATATATTCTATATTGTAATGGCTAGAGTAAAAGCTAAATGATATAAAAGTTTAAAAAACTAAGTTTTCAAAAAAAGAAGAAAAAAAGAAAGGGAACTGTAGTAAATTTACGTGAAGATAACTTATAACCAATACTAAATTATTATGACGTTCAAATTTTCTAAGAAATTGCGACCATATTGAATCGTAATATAATTTAATTCGTTTCCATTTCTCAATGTGGGGGATAGAGCCCTGGTGGTTCAGGGTATACAGCGCTCACCCTCCAATTACGGAATAGAACATAGGTTGTCGTAAACTTAGAATTGGGTCGGCTGTTCGACGATGATTATTAAATGAAATATGGGGGGAAATTGAACAATATTATTGCGAAAAATAATCATTCCAAAAATAGTCCGAAATACTTGATAGTGTGAAGCGATTGTGAACGTGCTAATAAGAAAAGTTCTATGAACAAAGTGCATTAATTTAAATTTTGTTAAATCAAATTTGCACGATTTTATGATTCAAGGTACTGATATATTGACTCAGTCTTGGACCGATATTTTTGAGAGTGTATTAATTTATTTTTGAATTAAAATAAATAAATTGAATTAATAAAAATTTATAAATAATTCCCCTGAAACTAACATAATTAATTCCAAATCGTGAAAATGATGTTCATTTTTCCAATATTCTATATTCACATTAAATATTAAAGTAAAAATTTCTGTTAAATTTAATATCACTACTCTTTTTAGCACATAAACAATGTTTAAAAAGTAAAAAAAAAAGTTAAAAAAAACTTTAAAGAGATGAGGGAGCCTTCTTTGGGAAAAAATGAGATAGTTATAAAATACGAAATTTTAAAAAGAAATAAAAAAAATAACAAAAATAAACAATGCATGCTTGAAAAAAATATTTTTAAAAAATGCTGATTTCATAAACCTTTAAACTATTAATGACCACTAGTATGACCAATCGCCAATATCTATATTATATGACCAACAATTGAGATGAACATAAAGTGTTAAAGGTTGTTTTAAGAAAAATAATGAGTAAAAAATACCATTTTGTTTTAAACTTACATCATTATTTATATTTATTCAGGTAGTAATTATGATATTCAATCTTGAAATTGTCAGTAAATATTAAAATAAAAATTTCCAAAAAAAGTTAATTTCATATATGTTTGTATACCATGACCATTATAAGTAAATCACTACTTTCGTGATATAATGATGACATATATATAATTAAAATATTAAGTAAAAAAAATCGGAAAAAGGTGGCTTTACCTCTTTGATCGGGAATGAGATAATAAGGAAATGAGATAAATAAGATAATATTAAAAAGCGAAAGACTAAATTTAATATTAATAATAATAAATAAATGAAATAGAAATAAATAACAATAATAAATAAAAAAAATTCTTCCAAGACTTACACATTTTTCAGTTAAAATGATGTTTAAAAAAAAATTATTTTATATTTCTCTATATTACAACCATTAAAACTAAATCACTATTTTCTTCCCAATGTAATGATTAGATAGATATGTATAATGATTAAGTAAGTAAACAAAAATAATCTTTGAGAAGATAATAGAACCCCTTTAATAACTAAAATGCTAAGATACTAAAGGCTAAATTTAAAATTAATAATAATAATCAAATAAAAAATAATAATAAATGGTTTTCAACGAAACTCAAAATCTTTATTTACGTTTATCCAAATACTAATAATCATGTTTCATCCATTCTCATCACATATTTAAAAGAAATATTCCAGGAAACGCTAATTTCATATATCCACACAGTGGCCAATACTCAGATAACATGACAAAAAAAAATTAAATGGACATAAAATGGTAAGGATTGGATTTAAAAATATCAATGATAAATTAAATAAATAAATTTTCTTACGTATTTTTTAGTGAAAATGTTGTTATAATTTTTTTTATAATTAATAATAATGAATTACAGAAATAAAAATAAATAAATATTTTTTTATAAAATTTACTACCGTTGTTTACATTCATTTATCAAAATAGTATGATGTTTTACTTCCCAAGATTCTCAAAATACATTAAAAAAAAAAAAATCCAGAAAATGTTCATTTAATTTTTTTGTCATATTGTCTGGATATTGGCCATACTGTGTTGATATATCCAGACAATATGACAAAAAAATTAAATGAACGAAAATGCTAAAAACTGAATTAAAAAAAAATTAATGATACATTAAATAAATAAATTTTTCTTACATATTTTTTAGTAAAAATGTTGTTTCCAAAAAAAAAAATGTAATAATAATAATAAATTAGTGAAGTATAAGTAACTAAATATTTTTTTCCATAAAACTTACAACCGTTGTTTATATTTATCCAAACAGTAATAATGACGTTTCAATTTCTAAATTTCTCCTCACGTATTTAAAGAAAAATATTTCAGAAAATGCAAATTTCATATATCAACAAAGTATGGCCAATATCCAGGTAATATGACAAAAAAATTAAATGAACGAAAATGCTAAAAACTGAATTAAAAAAATAATAGTAATGATGCATTAAATAAATACATTTTTCTTACATATTTTTTAGTAAAAATGTTGTTTCCAAAAAAAAAATTTAATAATAATAATAAATTAGTGAAATATAAGTAACTAAATATTTTTTTCCCTAAAACTTACAACCGTTGTTTATATTTATCCAAACAGTAATAATGACATTTAAATTCCTAAATTTCTCATCACGTGTTTAAAGAAAAATATTTCAGAAAATGCAAATCTCATATATCCACATAGTTTGGCCAATATCCAGATAATAACAATATCCATATAATATGACCCACAAAAAAAAAAAAAAAAAAAAAAAAAAAAAAAAAAAAAAAAAAAATTAAAAANAAAAAAAAAAAAAAAAAAAAAAAAAAAAAAAAAAAAATTGACATAAACTGAAAAAATTGAATTGAAAAATAATAATAATAAAATAAATAAATATTTTTTCTAAAATATTTCGTAGTGACAACGTTGTTCATAAAAAAAAGTTAATATATCTATATATTACGATTATGACCATTAAAAGTAAATCACTTCTCTCTACGCGATTTGCAACACATAAATGATGGTAAAAAAAAAACCGGAAAAAGGTGGCCGACCTCTTTGATTAGGAAGGGCAAAAATGTAATGGCCATAAAAATGTAGCTACTTTTCTACTCACCTGGTTGTCCGATTTAGTAGGGGTGGATAGGAAAGAAGTTTCCACGTACCTCATACCTCAATATACTTAAGCCTGAATGGAAGTCGGGTCGGTTTGCGGACCGTCGGCCGAGCGTTAAGGGAGGTAGAGGGGGGACAAAAAGTAGTAAAAGAATAAACAAGTGACGCAATTTTTTTTTTACGCCGTTTATGTCCCTGCTGGCGATTAGTTGGCAAAACAAATCAAAAAAGATTCAGGTATTCGGTTATATCGCTGTATCTGAGCTGCATATATAATGAAGGTGCTTGTGTAAGATGAGAAAAGAATGTCAATGCTGTGATTTAATTTTATTTATTTTTTATTCATTTATTTTTTATCATATTTTTGAGGAAGGGTGGTAAGTTTTAAGCAGTGTTTAAAAAACTGTGTTTGGTATTTAAATATTTTTTTTAAAGTATGAATATTTACAGATCATCCCCACAATGGTTATTTCACAAAAAAGCAATTTCTTCGTAAGAATTATCCAAAATTAAAAGTTATTTCAGAACTTATTTAGATTTGGGAATTGTATTAATGTGAGCGGAACAAATTCATTTTTTTTTTCAGTTTCAATGTTTGTATAGGATTGTACTAATCATAAAATCAATTCAATTTACGAAGTCAATATTGATACATAAGAGGTAAATAAACACATTGAAACATTAAATCAAATTGGAAAAGCGCACAAGGCAGCTGAAACCAAATTTGTATTATATAAAATAGAAATAAGACATATATAAAATCTTTACAATTAAAAAATTAAAATATGAAAATATATCACACATTTATACGAGGGTTGCTATTTATATTTCTGGCCTAATATCGAAAAAACAAATATGTAGGATCGAAATTGGTTTTATTGTTTTTCAAAATATTCTCCATGATGATCAATACACTTTTGCATGCGTTTGAACCAATTTTCAAAGCACTTTTTCCAGTCTGATTGAGGTAACTCCAAAACATGCCTTTTGAATGCATCAACCGCTTCTTCGGGGGTCGAAAATCGTTCTCCACGTAATTTATTTTTGATGTGTGGGAATAAGAAGAAGTCATTGGGTGCCAAATCAGGGCTGTACGGCGGATGACCCATCAGTTCGATCTTTCGCTTCGTCAGAAATGCTTTTGTTTGAGTCGATGTATGAGAGCTATCATTGTCATGATGAAGAATGATTCGTCTGTTCTTCTGCTTTTTTTGAATTTCTCCGATGACTTCTGGCAAACAAATGGTCGTGTACCATTCAGAATTGAACGTCCTGCGTTGCTCTAACGCCACTGTTGCCACATGACCGTTAATGCCGAAGAAACAGGCAATCATTTGTTTCGATGTGCTTCTTCCTCGAACAACTTTTGCGGGTTTTGCCTCGTCTTGGAAGACCCATACAGTTGATTGCTGTTTTGTTTCCGGCTCATATGCATAGATTATTCTTTATTTACATTTATGTTTGTTATACACAGCCTTTGATGTACCTTGAACGTATTTTTCCAACATTTCCTTGCACCAATCGACACGAGCCTTTTTTTGAGCGTTTGTCAGATTATGCGGGATCCAACGCGAACAAATTTTTTTTACGCTCAAATGTTCATGCAATATTTTATTGATGCTAGTCATACTAATGTCCAAAGACGCCTCTATCTCACGGTATGTCACATGACGATCTTGCTTTATCAGTTCACGCACAGCATCGATCTTTTCTGGCACAACAACGGATTTTGGACGACCTGCACGGGATTCGTCCTGGATCGAACATCGACCACGATTAAATTCGTTATACCAATTTTTTACAGTGCTGTAGGATGGCGCTTTATCGCTGAATAAAGAATTAAGTTCATCGAAGCACTCTTGTCTTGACAATCCACGTCGAAAGTTATGAAAAATAATGGCACGAAAATGTTCACGATTCAATTCCATTTTTTGAAAGAGAAGAACTTTTCAATTTACTGTCAACAACACAAATGAAGCTATAATGGTAAATCGTCTGCTGAATTTATGTTTAAAAATATCAAACTTTCGATTAAAATCGTCTGCGGTCGCCTAGCAACACTTACTGTTGCCAAGGCCAGAAATATAAATAGCAACCCTCGTATTTTCATATTTTCAATTTTTAATTGTTAAGGTTTTATATATGTCTTATTTTTATTTTATAGAATTGTACTGTAATGTCACATTAGTTATTGTCAAATATAAAAATTCATAATATTTTTGATAACTAATGCTTAGATCCATTATTGGTTTTCACAAATAGATTTATTTTATCATGTGTACTTAAAAGAGTAATAAAATGTAATAAACGCGAGCTTGATGAAAATTTATTTTTTTATACTTCATTATTTCAAATGGGTGATTTTGAGTTTTTTCACAAATTCAAATTGATGCAAGGCATTTTTTTGATAATGTTAATACTATTATGATTATTAGTATTATAATTATTATTATCATATTATTATTATTATAATGAGATTAATGCTGTAGTATTATTTTTTTGCATAATGCAAATGCTTTATTAATAAAGTGTTGGGTATATCAGAAAAAAATTAAAAAAAAAAAAAATCAAAAATTGCATTTTGTTTTTAATCTACTACTATAGCAAAAGTATTCTTGGTAACGTTTCAAGAACAAAACGATTCCTGAAACTTGACCCAACAACCACGAGTAACTGTTGCAAACTCACAGCAGTTATGAAAATAGCATATTATTTGCAAAAAAGTATAGTTTCGTGTGAGGACAGAGTCTTTGAAAAACAACCTTAATGTGAACAATACAAATATATTTTTTTTCCTTGTTTGATTCTCCCTTAAAAATGAATTTCACTCAGATTCTTTTGTCAAAAGAAAAATAAATAAAAATAAATAAATATTGAATTTTACTCAGATTCTTTCGTCAAAAAAAAAGGAATTTCACCCAGATTCTTTTGTCAAAAAAAATATTGAATTTCACTCAGATTCTTTTGTCAAAGAAAAAGAATTTCACTCAGATTCCTTTGTCAAAAAAAAGGAATTTCACTCAAATTCTTTTGTTAAGAAAAAATGAGTTTCACTCAGATTCTTTTGTCATGTAGATCATAGCCAAGTGTTTAATAAACCATATATTTAATAAACTTACCTCCATTTCTGGAGGGGGACGTGTGTCGTGTACCAGTGCTGGCTCTTGGGGCTGATGGTGACGCCGCCCTTGTGATCTCTTACCAGAGTGCCTTGGACCTCCGTTCGCCCCTTCTTCTGACCACTCGCCAGGGCCTCGAGAGGATCCAGCTAAAAGAACCAAAATTGTTATAATTTATATTGGTAAAGATGTTTTTAGTTGAAAAATTTCAACAATTATAATTAATTGCAACAACAATGGCGATTAAACGTGAGCAAAATTATTAGTAAATAATTATTGTTGATCTTTAAAATTGAAGAAACTTGTTGCTATTTCAAATATTCTAAAGTCTGATGAAGTCAGATCAGGCCTTTAACTGTATTTTGAGAAAATTTATGTGACATAAAATACTAATAAGCATGTACAGGTTGTTCTGAACTAAACTGACGGTTTCTTAAAAATTTATTGCAGGAACAAAAAGATAATAATAATGATTAAAATTCATGTTTCCAGAAAATTTATGCAACAGAGAGTAAAATGTTTCTCCCATAATTTCAGTTATGAGTTCCAAAATTTTTAATAGCTGGCGGTTCTCAAGTGGTAAACTAATAAATAAAAGATAAACAATTGAAAAATCTTAAAATGGTGATATTTTGAGAAAGTTCACCATTCATTCCAAATGCATGTTACAAGAGAAAAAATTACATATATCTAAACGTAACTTAAAGTGCAACAGAATTAATCTGCAAAGCCATCTGTTAACGTTAACACTTTTTGAAATAAAAACTTGGAAACTTGGGGGAAAAAATCTATGCTCTGTCACATGAATTCGCTGTAAGAATTTTTTTTATATAATTCAAAATATTTTTCTGTTATAAATGTTTGAAAACCTTTAGTTCAGTTGATGGCATTTGTATAAATTAGTAAATAAATAAGCATAAGACTAACGCAATTTCTCTTTTCGAGTTGGCAAAATAGAGTTGAATTTGAGCTACAAGCAGAGAAAAATCAAAGCAACTGATCCTTTAAACAAACTAAACTATATTTCTGTTTTAAATATGCTTATTAATTAATATAGGTTACATAATCATTTAAAGGCATATTTTAGTTTTTATGATGCTTAACAATTGGTGCTGGAAAAGGAAGTTTAATTCAAAAACATCGCAGATTAAGCGTAAATTGGTGTGCCACAAATGTTTAGTGACATTGCTTCTAAGTAAGTTTCTGTCTAAGTAAGTTGCTGTCTAAGTAAGTTTCTACAGTCTTGAATACTGCTCTCGGTTTTACCTACTTTACTACTATGCCATTATTCTCGCCTTTTTCCTTAATTAAACATTTTAACAGTTTATTATACAATAAAAGGCCTAAAATTGTTGTCCAAGAAATTTGAATTTAAAATATGAATATAAAATTTCTAAGAATTTGTTCCAAATGTAATTACCAAAATAGCATTGAAAATAGTATGTACTTCAAATGGTACTGCAAAAAAAATTAATTAAAGGTATACAGGATGTATATGTAGAAACTCATTTTGAAAAGAGTACCACCATTCATAGAAAGCTGCCCTATCTGACAATAATCTTATTATTTTGAGCTTTTTTTTAAAAAAAAGTACAAAAACTACTTTGAAAATTGCTTGAAACTCTTAAATCTTTTAAGACATTCAAATCAGACTTTTTCAGTTAGTTGCCAATTACTATTCGTTACGAAATAAGGAAAAAATAAAAAAATTTAAAAATTTTTTCCGTGTATGCGCAGTATAAAAAAACTACTTTAAATAGTCATATCGCGAGCAGTTATTAACGATTTCTTTCCAATTTTAACCTTCCGTTAGTCGCGCACTTGTTTCCGACATGGTTAATCGCGTTGCACCTATGAGGTGTTTCTGATTTTTTGAAAGCCAAATGAAATTTAGTCTAGTTTAAATAGTTAATTGTTACCAATTTAAGACTCTTTAGAGAGATAAATATCAAAAAAACTTATTTAGCGAAGTACCGAAGATAAATTTTTCTTGCTCCCGCGTCGGATCTCTTCCTCCATCACAAGATGTTCAACCAATTGACGCAAGAAGGTTCTGCGGTTTTTTACTCCGTAACCATTTTCTGTGTATATAACTTGACCATTTATACCTGCTACGTTGAGAAGGACAGAAAATGAAATAAAATATATATATTTAATTCATAAAAATATTATATCCATAATACTTGCGTCAATGGTCGCGCTGCACCAGAGGGGTGATTTGAGCGGTTCCAACTCTCCATCGACATGTTCTAAGGTCGGTTTTACACGGACATTTGAGTAATCCAAAGTTAGGAACATAACATTAGGCTCGACCCCCGGAAAAATCTATTGACGGCAAAGGAGGTGGAAGTACAGTAGGGATGCACCTGTGAGGTGCGCGCGACTAACGGAAGGTTAAAACAATAGTTTTGTAATTAATTTTCAATTGTTCCAAAAATTTTGCTTAATTGTAATAAATATTTTTGAAGTTATTGCAGGAAAAGGTAAGGCAATAAATTTATATTTTTTATGAAATGTCCATTACTCTATAAATAATTAAGTTAGGTTTATGAAATTTTATGCAAATGACAACTAGTGATAAGTTATAAGCTTATTGTTTGATTTACAAGTTATAAGCTTATTGTGTGATTTTTAGGTACAAGGTATTCAAAAACGCTTGTTTTCTTTCGTAATTTATGGTCGGTCCCTTAAGCCTCTGAATGCTTTAAACTTTACTGCTAAGTATGAAAAATAGCATGCACTAATTGCCTCTAAAGTTACAAAATAATCTTCTAAGTATTTTTTGAGAAATTTAAAAAAAAATGTTAAAAGCTGAAAGTGTCTGTTCCATTATTGTAGGGAAGTGTATATTAAAAATCATTAGTATCCAATAAACGAGCTAAGCAAGCTCAGATTGCATTTTTTTTCCTTTAAATTTCGATTCCAAAATATCTCCTCCTTTTGTTGCCGTAATATTCATAAATAGGCCGTTTTTTTCTCAACTTGGGAAGATATTATTGTGTTTTGTAACAATTTTAAGAAAGAAGATGCAATTGCAAAAAAAGACTAAAAAACAATAGATTACTTAATTTCTACTGATGTCACGCGCAAGGTCTAAACAAAAAATAAGAAATATTGTCTAGATTTAAATAAAGGCAAAAATCACACTTAAATTCTATATAACAGAAAATAGCAGTGACCGTTAATTAAAAATAAACATTATAGTATAAAAAAAGAAATTTATTTGTTGAATTTCTACCGATAAAATTGTTCAATTTCAGTATTATTTCAAAACGTTTAAAATCAGCTCAATGAACTCTTTACTATTAGAACTATTACTACTGCAATCCCGTGCCAATGTCTAAGTAAAAAAGTAAGAAATATTACCCAGTATTAAATAAAAACTAGAATTACACTAAGAATACTATTTAACGGATAATAGTAGCTCTGTTAAAAAGTAACATTATAGTGTAAAAGGTTTAATTTATTTGTTAAATTTATATATTTAAAATAGTTTAATTTCAGAATTATTTCAAACCATTAAAACACCTTTTTTTTAAAAAACTCAATTAACGTTTTACTATTAAAAAATAAATATAATTTTTTGAACAAAAAGATTACACAATTGTATTCATAGATATCTTTTTTTAACTTAATTTCATTTTTTGTTTACCTAAAAATCAAAAATATAAACAATAATAATCAAAAATATAAAACAATGTAATATCATATAAAGCTAGCAAATACAGTCGTAGCGAGTAAGAAAATTCGTTTTCAGATGCATCAGAACCTACTAGATTTCTTTCAGCACGAATATTGCGTATTTGATGTGACTTTTTATGCTTATTTGCAGTAAGAAAAGAAAAGATTGAAGCGTGCTTATTTTTCTCCAGATGGCGCTAGTACTGCATTCGTTATTATAAATTCAAAGGAATAGAACTTCGAATGGAAAGCACGTTCCAATAAAATGTCTCAAGTAATTCTATCTGTTATATTTCGCTATGCAAGTACGTATAGTAAGCCGCGTTACAGAAATGTTTTGCAATAAGCCACTACAATATTGAGAGTTGAAAATATCAAGAAAATTAAGTATAAACATAGAAATTTGAATAGAGATATCAGCAGAAATATTGTCTGAACATGCATTTTATAAAATCAAAATTATTTAAGTTTTTCTTGATGGGTTTCTTTAAAATATGAAGATAGTCCAATCGGTTAAGTACGTAAAAAGAAAAAGTTAATTAAAACCAAACTAATGATTGACATAGGGTGTTAAAACGCAAAATGTTTCAAAATTATTTTATAACAGATAAAAATAAAATAAGTAAATAAGTAAGCTAAAAATAAGTATTTATAATAATATAAGTATTTATGTGAATAAGCTGAATATAAGTATGAATAATCATTTATAATTAATTAATAAAAAAGATAATTTATATTTCTCAACGAGTTATATAGAACAATCCATAGAACAAATCCATAGTGAGTTTATAAAAATAAAAGATTGTCTGTCAAATTTTTATTGAATCTTTCAACGAAATATTAAAAATACACCGTCAGAAATGTGTCAAAGATTTAAAAAAAAATTAAATTCAATAAATTTAAATTTTTTTGTACTTGGGCTACCATATAACATGTCTGCCCTGAATGCATTAGTTCAAATAAATATAATTTTTTTGTGTTATCTAAGCAGAAAGTCCATTTGTAAACAGCAAACAAACATTTATTAATTATTTTTAGGAAACCACAAAAGTGGGACCCTATTTTTACAAATTATTAATATTATTCGAAGATATTTCACAATTTTACGAAAATAGGAGGAAAAGTTCTGGAATAATCCCGGCTTTAACAGTTTTTTGATGATTTTTAAGATTCTATCTGATTATTAACTTAACATTTTCTTTGAATAAGTTTGTAACTATTCGAATTTCATGCACTAATAAGAGAAGAACAATTTACTTACCAGAACGTCCACCTCTCCTGCCATTCCCCCACCTGCCTGAAAAAAAAGAGACCACAATTAGAATCACGTATAGTTATAGTTTGTCTACGGTAAGAACTCCCCCCGCCACAAAGTCTGAGACAGTCTGCTGCTATGGAAACAAGAATAGTGCATTTTAAGGAGGGTAGCTTCTCTTCACTCTAGGGCTAACACAATAAACCGGAAAAAAAGATAACATTTCTCACGCCAGCCCAAGCCTAAACCTGTCCTAAACAGTGACCCCACACCCATATTTAAAATAGTAATATCTCGTTACCATAGTAAGCACCAGGGATTCAGATGACTGGCTAGGGGAGTTCTTACTTCAGACAAACTATAGAAGAAATTTATGAAAGATACGAAGCAAAATGTTATTAACTTTTTGCTAACTATAATTTCTGATTGATTACTTAAAGAGGTTTTTTTTTAGGAAAACTTTTGATTGGTTGACAAACACTTGAAATTTTTTTTTCCAAACGTACTCCGAACAAAATAGTTTATCTTTAAAGCGGATCACATACAAAATATATTCTCATTGAAACGGAGCCCTAACAAAATAGTTTATTAGCTATTGGTCAATATACTCTTAATAGTTTACAAAATCGTCACATGATAAATAATTATTATACTGGACCTTTAATAAAATATAACATGGTAAAAGCGGAGAATTTATGAAATAATTTATATTAAAAACGGGTTTTTCACAATTTTTAACCATCTATAATTTATAATTTTAAAATTAAAATTTCTTCTAGAAGAGTGGTAAATTTTACCATATTCTGGTAGTTTTGGCCATACTTTTCTTCTCAGTATATGTGACAGTATTTTTTATAACCTAAAATTTATATGTGACTCATTACTATTATACAGTGCACATGTGGCCGGTGTGAATCATTAAGGAACAGATGATTTTGAAAAATTCAAATCCACTACAATGTTTTTTCATGTTGTTCCAAAAATTTAAAAATTTTGGCAAATCTGTAAAGTCTAAAAAGGGTGATTGTATAATCTCCGTCGACATCTCATCTCATACGTTTTTGTGTCGGTATAGTCGGTGTCGCATGCCATGCGACGAAGAGAAAAATTGCATCATTGAAATTGAATTCGTCGCTACTTACACTCTCTTTAAATCCAGTGATTATTTCTATATTTCTAAATATTGCTAAGAGATGGCGCAACTAGTCCCACTTTCTTTAAAATTTTTGCAATGAGATTTCCCGCCTTGAATTGGAATCATAATTAGTTTGTACTTTTTTATAATTTTGCTTTCATAGTGTTACGTTGCATGTCAAAAAAGTTATGTGATAAATGCGATAAATATGATTTTTACGCTCTGATGCCCAAGACTGATTGTAAAAATGTTTTAACGGTAAGGCTGAAAAATTATTTTCCAAAATATTTTTTACTTAATTTTAATAATTATTTTATGCAAATATTTATTTTAAAAACCTCAAAGTAATAGAGTTAATAAACATGCTATCACAGTGCATTATTTTAAGATAATATTTGGGTGCATTGCAGGGGAAAAAAACTCATTGCAGGGAAAATTTTACCACCAATAGGTCAAACAAAACACTACTTACTGACAAAAATATTTTGCAGTTTCTAATTAAGGAAAAAACACATATTAATTTTCAGTAATAAAATAATGCTTTTTTTGTGTCGGAAATTCGAAAAAAAAAAAATTCGACAGAGAAGGGGTTAAATAAGTAAGTTCTAATTGTTATAATTTGAAACATTAAACGTAAATGGTAAAACATACTCGGCGATTTCTCTTTTTTTATGCACAGTTAAATCCAATTTTTGATGCACAACTAATTCCGGATCAAATCACGGTAAAATATCACGTATCCAGGGTTCTGGTACTTTTCATCGTAAAATCTATTTTAACCACAAAATTTTACGGAGCAAACTACCCGATAATTTTTTATTGTAATTTTATTGTAAAATCACTGAATCACTGTAGTAAAATATTTATTACGGTAAAATATATTGTATGAAATGTTCTGGTAAAAAAAGGGGATTTCGCAGTAAAATTAATTCTACTGATGACGCGCCCTGAGTGCCTTTCCGTAAAACTACGATGTACGCCTTTTTCAACTTCACAATTTTATGAGGCAAACGATAAAACTAAACACATTGCTCCCTAGCAGCAATATGATAAGTTTTGCATAAAAAATTCTTTTTTGTAAAATCAAAAGTAATTCAATGTTGTTGACATTTGGACAGTTTCGTGGCATTCATGAAAAATTATATTATAGAACAAACGTGCATTGCATTTCCCATAGAATTTCTAACTTAATGGAATTATTACTTTCTGCATAAAAAAATAAATGAAAAGTTGAAATAGATCTAAGGTACAACATTTTACTCAATGTATCTTGTGTATGTGCTCTACAAGTGTGTAAATTGAATATAAGCATATGTTCTGTTTGTTACCAATTAATAAGAAAGTCTATGCTTTATAAGATTAGTAAATTGTAGTATTTTTTTAAAGAGGCTTTGTTTGAAAAATTCTAAAGTAAAAATTGCAAGTATATTTTAATTAGTTTTTTATTCATTAAACTGTATTAATGGCTACACTTACTTAACAAATTACAAAATTTTCTGTATTAAGTGATGTTTAATGCAGAGAGTTAGGTATTTATGTTTAATGTTACACTTAGAAGAAAAAGTATGGTGAACACATGCAGAATATGTTAAAATTTTACCATGTTTTTGTCTGTATGGGAAACACAAAACAGCTTGCTAATTTTTACCGAAGAGCTTTAATAATGATTTTGGCTATATTAACAATAAAATATGGTTTTATAATATGGGATAAAAAATTTTAAATGTCGAAAAATTTAGTAATTTTATCATGATATCTTAGAGCGAAGCATAACAACCAATTTTTCGGTTAAATTTAAATTTCACTTTCGTATTTTGTGATAAATGCCGACCGGCCTGTGTAGAGGGCAGGGAACTGTCCTCACATCAGAAAGGTTCTGGGTTCGAATCCCGGGCAAGGCATGGGTGTTTCTTTTTCTCTATCTGTGTTCTATGTCCTTTCTCCTTTGTGTGTGAATGTGACCCGCCCTATAAACGGGTTGTGGTAGTGTGACGTGGGCGACGCTGCTCCACCACCGTGGCTTCGCCACAGGTGCCCACTGGTTAACGAAAAGAGAGTTAGCAGTTCTGGCACTTTCTGTGGCCAATGGACAATAGTTCCAAGTGCCCACCATTAAAAAAAATTTTTTTATGATAAATGTGTGATAATAAGAACTACAGTTTTGAAAAACAGATTTTCTGGTATACCGTTACCATAAAGAACGGAACAATTACCAAAGTGAATGGTTAAAATAATGTATATTTTGATTTTTATTACCATAATTATTACTTTTACCTGATATGCCATAAGGGTACAGTAGCATAATTTTACCAGATTATTTTTTTCCGAGTAATAATTTTTTTTTCTAAACCCAACACGAATTATATTTAGTGTTATGTAAAAAATCAAATTAAATAGATGATCGTAAATTCTTCTCAAAGTTAAAATTAGGCAAGCACGTATTTTTCGGCGTAACTATTCAATATGAGAAATATAATTAAAAGCAAACAATCCGTAATAGTTAAATTGAGTTTTTGTAAAAAACATCATTGCCAAGTTTCCAAGTTTCAATTCTCAGTTTTACTTCGATTTGAAATAAATGGTTTTACATTTGATTATTTCTAACTCAAAAGGGCCTAGCAGTCAGGAAGATAAGTTTGATATTAAGTGCTTTCAATACCATAGAGATACGGAATTTTAATCCTTAATTGCCTAGTACATTTTACTCTTCCCGTTCTGGAGTGTATCTGAGATAAAGCAAAGGGGGTGAGGATGAGTCTGGAATGTCTGGGACATTGTACAGATTGCACAGCCATCAACGCCAAGATCAATTACAGTTTAGTTTGAAGAAAATGCTATTTGATGCTGTTGTTACTGTGGGGGAAAACAATTTGCGAAAGCCTTAACACTCCATTAGCAGCAACTCAGAGTAATTCGTTGCTAAGTTACCAATAAAGAATGCGGAATAGGAGGCTAAATTTACGTTTGGATATACTTTGGTGTTTTAGGATTCGTATTAGTAATTGCGCATCTTCGTGACTTCTCAAATTATATTGAAAGTTATGTGTTGAAGCATTTAACAGGAAAGAATTGAGAAAGTGTTATAATCCTTGAACTTTTATACTTTTTTTATTTATATATAAATCGTTTTATCAATTTTTTTTTTTAAAAAAAAGCAATTACATCTGCTCTCTTAATTTCGGAATATTTGCCATTTCAAAACTTTTTACACGGGACATATCTTAATATTCGAAGCTTCCTATTCGGAACATATCCTTTTTATCTATACACAAATGCCAGTAGAAGAAGCAGAACATGAGAATATATATTTAAAAACAATGATTTTTCTCATTTGTGAAAAAAAGCTAAATTATTCTCAATGAAATCAAGAAACAGTTGATACAATGCTCTGTATTTACGTATTATTTAAGTTGTCACAATTTAACTAATTGAACCAATTAAATTAACCATTGTCTTCGAGATAAGGTTAAACAATTGGGTGCAGGCTTGATTTTGCTTTTGGTGTCGGTGAGGGGAGACAGGATTAAACCTCATAGAAGTTATATGCTACACCTTCTCCAAGCTAACCGAACAACACCGTAATCTAACCCTAGAATCTAACAGTAATTTTATACGAAACGATTACCTTAAAGGTAAATTTGCCCAAATACTTAGTTCAAAAGTTCTTTAGTCTTCTAGCAACTGTTTAAACGGTTTCGAAACTAAATCTTGTGGCCAACATATCGCTGGGCAAAAATTTCTTTTTAAAATCTATCGAGGTCAAAAACTCGTGAAGACATAATCCTGTGAAGTTTGATTGTTCTTGTGAAGTTGAAGTCTTGAGAAGTATATATATATATATATATCTTATGTTTCTTGGGTTAGATGCCGACTTCGGCGAGATTAGTATTTTTATTTATTCATTAATTTAAAGATATTACAAGATATAAAAGATAAAAGAACATACTTTTGAGCTTACAATAAAAGTGTTCTCAAACTTGCAATTATAAATTATGCACAAACCCACAGAGACAGCCTTTTATTGTTTTACTACCATTCATTCATTTTCGATAGTGACTGAAGTTATAGAACTTAAGTTTTTCCCATTAATTCTAAAGTTACATTTTAGTTAAAAACTCTTAAAAAAAGTTTTTGGAAAATGTCTTAAACAAATACTGTTAACCATAAAAATAAATGAAATAAAAATAGTTATCCTGTATGCTTTAAATAAGAATGAATTTCTTTAACATAAAAATATATGTATAGAAATGCATGCTAAGCTTAAGATATATATATCCTTTACAGAAAAAAATTTGAACTTTAAAGAAAATCAACGATCATAAATTCTAAACTATCTTTCAATAGTTACTAATAGTTAGTTAATCTATTAATAAAAGTGATGAATGTACGTTATAGAAACAAGCCATAATCTTATTTTGCTTTTTAGGGATATGGCAAAGAATTCTAAGTTGAGTATTGTCCAGAGAACAACAAAAACACACGTGGTTGGAATAATACAATACACGTCTACCCTCCAAACAGCAAGTTCTTCACGTTCTTATAAGAACAAAATGAAAATGCGTCTCGACACCGTATTTTCACACAAAAACAAAATAACGTGACCTGCTTTATAAAGGAGAAAACAACTGAAAGAGTTTGAGCAGGGGACTTTAACCTTTTTGAATATAGCCTTCACCGACTATATATATAATGTGGAAAGAAGTAGTCGTCAACATCCCATTAGCGGAATCGGGGGTATCGATTCCCTCCCGAATCTTCCGATTTTCTCATAGAAGAGGCCCCAAACGATAAGAGAACCTCCATCGATCCACATTTTTCCACCTAAGTTTTTGGCGACACGCCAGAGGGTCATTGCGCCCTCTATCGACGACTTCGAGCATAAGCAAGTTTTCAAAGTTTGAGATTCTTTTCTTTTTTACTTAGTTTCTGTGAGGACAGAGGTGAAGCGAGAGATGATTTACAGGTGATGTTATGGAATGTGTTGGGGAAGTAGAATGAAGCTTTCGGAATATAAAGTATTCTTGAAGATTGGGTTTTTTGGAATATTCGATTTCGATGGCTACGTTCGGTTAGAAAACATCACGATTTTAAAGAAGGATAAATTGGAACTCACTGGGACAAATTTAAAAGGGAGATTTTAAAACAAGATATGAATGTGAGACTCAAACATTTTTCATTTTACGTGAATCGCCCTTTGGCAACTTTTTATGTTTGATGCTTTATTCATGGGAAGAAACTAAAAACTATAGTTATAAGACATGTTTACATGATACAATGGTTTCAATTTGAGAATGATTCCGATTAAAATTTTTGTGACGGTAAGAATAATTATAAAATATTTAAAAAATTTAGTCACGTATTTATTATAATAGATCTCACTACACTAATACGCTACTCACTATACAAATACGTTAATAATTTTAAAAGATTTAAAAAATTTATTCACGCAGACATATATTATTTTAGATCTTACTATACTAGTACATTACTCACTATACTAATACGTTAAGAATAATTATAAAAGATTTAAAGAACTTATTCACGTAGATATATATTATTATAAATCACACTATACTAATACGTTAAAAGTAATTATAAACGATTTAAAAAATTAATTTATGTAGACATATGTTATAATGGATATCACACTATACTAATACGTTACTCACTATACTAATACGTTAAGAATAATTATAAAGGATTTAAAAAATTTATTCACGTAGATATACACTTTATAACAAAAAAATCGACGCACCATGAAGCAATCATCCGATTGCTTTGAAATTTCGTATGCATGAATGTTTTGAACAGATCAGGCTGGAATGATGCCGACTGGGGACGTATAGTCTTTAGCGACGAATCCCGCTTCCAACTGTGTCCTGACGATCATCGAAGACGTGTTTGGAGACGCACAGGGCAGAGGGGCATCCTGCCTTCACTATTGCACGCCACACCGGACCTCAACAAGGCATTATGGTCTGGGGTGCCATTTACTTTGACAGCTG
The DNA here is from genome assembly GCF_043381705.1 of Parasteatoda tepidariorum. Lineage (NCBI taxonomy): Eukaryota > Metazoa > Arthropoda > Arachnida > Araneae > Theridiidae > Parasteatoda > Parasteatoda tepidariorum. The sequence continues at coordinate 44,865,791 of NC_092209.1, read as the reverse complement.
GACCCCTTTGGTCGTCATTAGAGGTACACTTACTGCACAGCGGTACGTCGACGACATCCTAAGGCCTGTTTTGCTACCGTTCCTTTTGCAGCGCCCTGGACTGGTTTTTCAGCAGGACAATGCCAGACCACATACGGCACGTGTTGCTATGAACTGTCTGCAAGCTTGTCAAACTCTTCCTTGGCCTGCCAGATCACCAGATCTCTCTCCCATCGAGCATGACTGGGATATGGTTGGAAGGCGATTGCATCTGGCACGGAATGTTGATGACCTCGCTCGACAATTGGATCGAATTTGGCAGGAAATACCGCAAGAGACCATCCGGGAGCTTTATCGGTCTATGCCAAGCCGTGTGGCAGCCTGTATTCAGGCTAGAGGCCGGTCAACACATTATTGAACTTGTTATTGTAACTCTGCAATAAATTATTCAATTGTTCTGAAATTGTCCTATCCACCAATTTTCGTTTCAATCGGACAACTTCTTCTTGCTGCGTCTATTTTTTTGTTATAGAGTGTATATTATTACAGATCTCACTATACTAATAAGCTAAGAAAAATTATAAGAGATTTAAAAAATTTAGTCACGTAGATCTCACTATACTAATACGTTACTCACTATACTAATACGTTAAGAATAATTATAAAAGATATAAAGAATTTATTCACGTAGATATACATATTATTATACTTGTAGATCTCACTATACTAATACTTTGAGAACAAATATAAAACATTTAAAAAATTTATTCATTTAGATAGATATTATTATAGATCTCACTATACTAATACGTTACTTACTATGCTAATACGCTAAGAATAATTATAAAGGACTTAAAAAATTTATTCACGTAGATATATGTATTATTATGGATATCACTATACTATTAAAATCTAATGTCATAATCACTCTTTACCAATGAGTATTTGATCAATATTTCAAATTGAAAGCTTGAATCAAAGCTAAACTTACACAGCACTTTGCAATTATTAAACTTTAAATAAGGTAAGTAAGTTATATATAAATTATAGGGGCTAACGCATTCGACTTAAAGGCATTCGACGTAGACACGATTACACAATTATCCAAAGATAATTTTGTGAGAGAAATAATTTTTAATAATTATTTTTTATTTTTTTTTATGATTGATTGTTCAAAAAATTTTGAATTGTGAGATATGTTCTCACACATTGTTCTTTGACATTGTTCTTAAGCTAGGTAATTTTAAATGATTAAATATAAAATTTGAATAATGTTTGTGTTTACAAGATGTAAAATATTGAATAATGCCATATTTTTAAAATATTAATCTCTCAATAACTATTCCATGTTATGAAAAGATATGTTTATTCTTTTTTTTTCCAATGGCAGGCACTGAATTTGAATCTTTGCCTATACTATGCCAGAATTGTTGCTCATTTCGCGTTACCCAGTGGGCACTTGTGAACCAAAGTCACGGAGGCGAGCAACATTGCCCATGCCACACTGCCACAAACCCGTTTATAGGGTGGGCCACATTCACACACCATACACACACACAACAGAGGACAGCACAAAGAGAGAGAGAAACATCCATGCCCAGAGCGGAATTCGAACCCGCAGCCTATGGCTTCGCAGTCAGGCACGCTAACCGCTCGGCCACCTGGCCGGCGATATGTTTATTCTATTGCTTTTCAATGTGAACGCTATCCTCCACTTCCCAGGGAGCAATGCAGACTTCAAGGGTTGATAGCAAAATATAGGACATTTGAGCGGTGTAAGTTCTAAAGGGTAATTAATAAACTATAGATGAAATTAGTTTTGAGTGTACATTAATTAGTTTTTAGTGTACATTAATTAGTTTTGAGTGTACATCAATTAGTTAATGGATCAATTTTCCTCAATTTTTGGATCTGTTTTATTCAGTTGGGTTTGATATTGAATAACTATTTACATTTCTAACTTAGATCACAGTATCTATTATTTGATTAGTTATTTCATTAAAATTGTAATTTTTAAAAAAATAAAAACCACTTATCAATTACATTAAAAAAAAAAAACAATTTAAGGATACCCATTTAAGGGTAAGGTACCAAGATTTTAGTATGATTTAAATTTTTTTGAATTAGCTTTCCAAAATAATCCGTAAAAGGGTGATATATTCTTTAAATGAATTAACCATGCAATTTTTTATACTAGAAATTTAATATTCAATAACTTTCAAAAATTCAAAATTTTGTTTACTTTTAACTTGTTTTATGAAAAAGTTTTGAATGTTAATTTTAAGTAGATTCATTTACATAATTTATATGCTTCCTCTTCTGTTTAATGATCAAAAGGGGTATTATTAAAATATGAATCAAAATGAAGTTCATCAGCAACAAGCACACTAAGACTTGATGTTTTCAGTATCAACAAGAAGAATATAAACGTCAACGATCAAACTTCACGAGTCAAACGATGGGTGCAACCTTAAAAGTCTAGAACACTGAAAAGCAAAATTAAAAGCTAGAAGTAAACAATCACGAGCAATAGATTGTAAATAGATAGAAGTTAAAAGATAGAATTTAAAATTTAAATTTAAAATTTGAATTCAAAAGTAAACCAGCGTGACTACAAAAAGTATAAGAAATAAAATGTTCCCTAGAAAGTCAGTAAAGGGTAAAATGTACAACAAGTTACAAAAGGTAAAAGTTAAAATTTAGAGTTTAAAACAGTAAAGTAAAAAAATCCAAAAAGACTCAAGAAAAATAAATATCAAAAAAAATTTACAGTTAAATAAAAATGAACAAAAACAGTTAAATTCAGAAGTAGTTAAAAAGCAAAATATAAAATGTACAAAAATTAAAAGTTAAATTTAAAAACAGTAACTTAAGAATCCAAAAAGAATTAAGAATAAAATATATATATAATATATTAAAAATATATACAATTAAATAAATAAAGTGCATAAAAACAGTTTAAATTAGCAGGTATTTAAAAGCTCAAAAAAGGTTAAAGTTAAAATGAGAAATGCAAAGTCGTGTACAATATTTAAGTTAAAATCACAGCAGAGCGAGAAGATAATAAAAGTTTTCGGGGTTTACCTATCCTTGTAACGCAAACGCAGGTTTGTTCCAACAAAATGCCCTGCATGAAGGCCAGTTTGCCCCAATGCTTGATCCAGGAGTGCCCTTGTCTTTCGGATTGGGTTCAAAATTACAAGGCTATGGATTTGAAAATTAATAGTCGTAAACTCAGAATTGGGTTGACTGTTCAACGACGGTTATAAAATAAAATATCACTGTTTGAGACATTGTGGTTCAAAAAATAGGGTGGTTGTCTTCCGATGAAGTGACATAGGTTTGAATCCCAGAGACAGCTTATTCATACGAATTTCAGGGGTAGACGGGTGATGGGTAAGAATCTCTTTACCGTCAGGCTAACCATGAGGGAATATGGTTTTCCTTTTGATGTAATGCAAATGAGGAATAGTTTCATTAAAAAGTCCTCACACAAAGGCTAGTTTATCACAATGCTTGATTCAGCAGTTTCTTTGTCTTCTGCGTTTGGAATTACAAGACTACAGAGTTGTGCATAGGTAGTTGTAAACCTAATTATGGTTTGGTTATTCAACGCCTGTTATAAAATAGAATGCTTTGCTTTGTACCATAATCTGAGTTAAACTTTAAGGAAAATAAAATAAAATATTTAATTTTTGCTAACTTTTGTTATATAAGAAATTAGTATCTGCTTTAATATCAAGAAAAACATTCCTGCCATATACACCAAATTTTATAAACTGAACAGGAAAATAAATTGTTTTAATAAATAATGAATACAAGATTAAAATAAAAGTTAAAAAGATGGAAAAAATGAATAAAAAGTAATAACGAAAATTTCGCAAATTACTAATCCCTCTTTTGTGTAATTATTTTTATACTGCTCCAACTCTCTCAAATGAAGACCTTAGGCTTAGACGATTTGCATTTAATTTGGAGCAGTAATCTCGTAAGAGATGAAACAAACCAAATAAAAACTTCTCATGGGAAAAAAGTACGCAGTTTTTATGAACGGTTTCGATAAGTGAGATCATGAAATAAATACTACAACTGCTGGTTTCTTCAGTGCATTAGGAGGAACGAAATAACTTTTTGTAATCAGACTAATTCAGTTTTGATAGTTTTATGAGTTTTCTATCTGAAAGAAAGCAAAAGAGATTTGCTTCGTGGTTCTTTGATCAGCTAATCATAAAGAAAACATTTTGCAATAAATGAATTTATTCCACATTCATTTTGTCCGAAATTAAATTTAATCGAATAGAAAAATAAATAGATCATCATTTTTAATTATTATTCACTACCGTTTTCTAACTAGCACGCAATTTTGTCAAATAAAAAATAAATTTTTGATTGAATTTTACCGTAATATAAGGTTTAGACCCTGATATTTTTTAGCACGTATGTATAGAGCTTTTAAAAAAAAACGGACCAACCTGAATGACTTTTGATCTAATGATTGGATCTTCACATGTTAGGACTCAATCCTAATGGCTGGAGGGGGTGACCTCAAATATCTAACTTTATAAGTGCAGACGATATTTTAAGTTACGAAATCAGACAGAAAACGTATTTTCTCTGAATAAGCATGCCTTTTTTTCGTCGGATTCGTACCCCCAAAATATAGAGGTTAGCCACAATCTAAGAAATATAGTCCCAATAGTTTGGTCAAAAGAATAGCCCAAAGTTTGGACACCTTAATGTTAATTTTTTTCCGTATTTCACTATATCTTAAGAACAATTAAACAAGTTGAAAAATTTTTGCAAGCAATTATCCAAAGATATTCCATGCAAAAAATAACTTCAAGTAAATATTTATTATTTCATTTAACAGAGATCGAGAAAAATTACTTTGCATGCACTACTGCTTCGATCTTAGACTTAGAGAAATATATTTTATTTATAAAAATATCGCAATAACATTTTACATAAGTAATGAACTTTTTTATTTTAAGGAAAAACGCAATCACAAAAATTGTTTTTGATTGCTTTTTTACACAAAGTGGATCAAACAATTTTTGACATTAAAAATATAAAATAGTAGCCATATTTGAAAAAAGTATTCTTAAATTAGTTGTCAGTTCGTAGACCTGCTAAAAGCATGTGAATTATATTGTTTCTATTTCGTCATATCTTTGAAACTAATCGGACGAATTAATAATATTTAAGATAAATATAGAAAAGAATCAGTCATGCATCAAAATAGAACTTTTGAATAACAACCACACAAATTATAAAATTGAATTCAATCACAAACTATTTAAATTGCATAATTTTAAATAAAAAAAATAAATAATACAATATTTTAAAGAATAACTGTAACTTTTTTAAATATAAATTGTAGAATGTCAGAAAGAAATGTATTTAAGAAATATTCTTTTCTAAAAGTAAAATAACATAAAGAATTAAATAAACTCACCTAAGGAATTTTGTTTTTAAATTTATTTTAAAAATGCGACTTTTATTATATTAGAAAAGAAAAGAAGTTCAAAATTTTTCCAATGATTCTACGATTTTATTTGAGCATTTGTGAAAATTATTGAATTGCTAGAAGCACCTTTTCCAATACTTTAAAGTACTTTAGTTTTAATGACTTCTGGAACTTTCACTTGACATTTCAGTTATTTTGAATCTGAAAATATTTCAAATTACTTTTCAGATTTATTTGATTTAAAAATTAAGAAAGAAATCTATTGTTGTTCGAAATTATCATTTAGCCATACTAAGCTCCTCTATAAATTTTTATTTTAAAAGTGAATAACTATTTTCTCTTGTATATTGATTAAAAACTGTTAAAATTATTAAAGCAAATAAGAATTGATTTAAAACTAAATTAAGGTAATAATTTATTTCATTTTCAAACAAGTAACTATTTTTTTACAAATAAATTAAGAGTGTGAAACTTAAAATAAAGATTATTAAAACAAATAAGTAATGAAACATTAATTTGCTTTCATAGTTGAAAGTAATGATTTATTTTATTTTAAAGCAAACATTTCTTTGTCTAAAATAAATTAGGGAAAATGCGAGAAACTTAAAGAAAAAGAAAGTACTATTATATATGAAGGTAAAAAAAAAATGAGAAAATGAAAATATAATCAAAATGATGATTGTGTTATGAAATTTAGATTTTATAGGTGCTCATATTTAATATTTACAAATATAATTTGTAGATTTATTTTATTCAAATTTAGACAAAACCATATTATTTTTTAAAACAGTTAAAATGTGCATAAAATAGATGTCTTTAAAAGTCTCAAATGCTGAAAAATTAAAAAAAAAAACTATTTGTTTAAATGGCAAAGAGTAAATAGAGCATTCATTGAAATTAGACAAAAACATTTTTTTTTTTAATTTTTTTGATATCTCGTCAATTATTGATACTGCGCAACATAATATTTTATCAAAACTCAACATTGTTGAAACTAAGCTAAATACATAAGGTAATATAAAAAAAATGAAGTTTAAAAATTCAAATCAGAAAAGAAAAGATTAATATTTTTTTTCTTTCTTATATGCGATTTTGTCTAAGATATGAAAAATACAAATAAATCTTAATAGGAACACATATTACTCTATTCTAATATTTTAAATATACTATTTTATATGCATTATTTTATATATATTTTTTTATATTTATTATTTTATACATATTATTATATATATATATATTATTATATATTTCTTTCGAAAAATATTCATGATTTATCTGCTCATTTACAAATAAGTAAAGAAGTGGAGTACCAGATAGTTTACAAATAGCAAATATATATTTTTATATATAAACAAGGCTTCCTTTTAAAATCAATGAATTCTGTTATTTGTATAAAAATATTTAATTAATACTTCCTTGTCAAAATTCTGTTTACTGTAAGAACATCAATTATTAACTACAAAAAGTTAAATATGAATGAATTTGCAAATATAAAGTTGAACATAAAACTAATTCCAGTATATGAAAAATATTTTACACACCGTTAAGTCCCATCCTTAATCTTGCAATAAATGAAAAGTAAATAATGTGCATTAAGACTTAAAAATTAAAATTTTAAAAATCATTTTAAAATTAATTTATAAAGCTCATATCAATTTCTTGCTATTTCGAATGCGCTACGCAATTATTACAATTAAATTCCATTGATTAAAGAATTACCAATTAGTTATAACACTTATAAAATTTTAATCAGCCTTTAAACAAGCACATTTAAAATGGATAAATGTTTAAACAATGTTTCTGTTTAAGTTTTGCCATAAATAGTTAGAAATGGTTACCAAGAATAATTTTAAGCAATTTTCCTAAATCTATAGAATAAAATTACTTTAATTTGAACAAAATAAACGTTAGAACTAAACTGAATTATAAAATAATGAATAAAAAAATCTTATAGAAATATAATTCACATTGAACAAAAAACAATTAATCATAATATAAAAAAGAACGTTTCCTAAGAGTAACCTCATAATTTTAAAATTATAAAACGAGTAAAAATTACAAGAAAGTTTTAGAAATTTATGATTAGGCTAAACTCAATCATTTTAAAAACAATAATAATAGGCATTGTTCACCATTAACGCTCATATAAAATTGTTAATTATCATAATCAAATATTATTAGAATATTTTTTTGCTAAAAAATAATTGGTAATAAATTTTCATTATTATTTTCAAAAGCCTAAACACATTCTCCCTATAAATAAAAAGCTCAAAGAAAAGAGGAAATAAATATTTTAATAATCTAAATTTAATAAATCAATTAAATACTTTGCTCATTCTCTAAATTTGTTATATTGAAATTAAACGTCATTTCTGAAACTCATTAATAATGGATACATTAAATATTAAAGTGTTAACTTCAAATTGTCAAATATAGAAGATACAAACTAAAAAAATATTCATCGCATTTTTTCATGTCGTAAGGCATTTGACGATACATACACTTAATGAATTCAAAAATCAATAAATAAAGAAATATTTCTTTTCGCGAATTTATTAACTGTATACAAGAATACTTTTTGCAATAAATAATTTATTTTTAAAGAAAAATCATTTACACATTTATACCTTAAATAATTATTTTTCTAAGAAAATAGTTTAATATTTATAAATATAGAATTAAAAAGTTACTTGTATTCATAAATATTATATATCTCATCTTTTGTCAGTAAATTTCCTGTTACTTGTTCTGTGTTACAAAAGCAGTTTTTCCCTCTTATTTGCTTATGTTTTATTTAGTCTTAGAAGGGTTATATATTTTGTCCTTAAGTAAACAGTTATTTAAATTGTGAGAAACTGCTTTGGATGTTAATTACTCTTCACAATACAGCATTTGTTTCGTTTAAAGAGAGACTTATATTTCGTCTGTAAATTATACTTTAATGATACTATTAAGTTAAAGTGTTTAAGAATTTAATTAATTTTTGCAATACGGCTATACAATTATTTTGTTTATACAGATACATTACATATTTCGTCTGTAAATTATCAATTAATGATTCAACAACGTAAGAGTGTTTAGGGTGCAAATTCAGTTCTGCTATACAGCGTATACTTAGAATAAAATTTTATGCAATACAAAGAATACACTATTAATATTATAAATTGACACAAGATACCTTATATTTGTGTATGATTTAATTAGTCTCAGATATATTATATATTTTGTATTTAAATTATCAGTATGGAACAGTATTCAGGTTGTTAATTGCTTTTCCGAATGCAATTTTTATTTCGTTTATACAATGCTTTGTATGTAAATAAAAGTTTAATAAAGCAGGAGTGTTTAGGGTGCAAATTAGATTCTGCAATACAGCGTATACTTCGAATAAAAAATCATGCAATACAAAGTATACACTATAAATATTATAAATTGACACAAGATACCTTATATTTGTTTATGTTTTAAGTCTTAGATAAATTATATATTTTGTCTTTAAACGATCAGTATGAAACAGTTTTTAATTTCAAAATAAAATAAAAAATACCAAAAAATTACATAGTTACAAATTTAAAATTATCAAAAATTTAATTATAAATTATAAATTTAATATTATTAATTATAAATTTAATATTATCAATTATAAATTTAATATTATTAAGCATAAATTTAATATTATAAATTTATAAATTTACAAAAAAATGTTTTAAACCATTATAAAATTACAAGTTTTAAAATAATTTATAAAATATTATGAAAATTATAAAATTCCAAATAACATTATAAAGCATTATAAAAATTTTGAAAGTATATATTTCAAAATAAACATTAAAATTTTAAAACAACAAAAAAAATAGGCACATAAAATAAAATTTATATTGGAATAAAATTAAAGACTTTCGTTGAATGTATTAATATGCGCTACATGTGGTTATATATGTGCAATCAAATAATTTAATTTAAAATATTAATTACTAGTTAATGTTTGTTTATGCTTTGTTCAGAATTAGATATTTTATATGTTTTTTTGTAAATCATCAGTAATATTTAATTTTGATAACGTGTTTAGGATGTAAAGCAATTTATGCAATACAATGCAATAAAGCCATTCAATACAACTTAACTCTGCTTAATATTAATAATATAACATGATTCTCAAATATAAGAACTGAATGAAATGAAATACATAATTATTAAAAATTATAGTAATTATGCAAATAATATAATTATTATAAATAATTATAAATTTTAGAATAGTTTTTATTGTTAAACTAGGCACTTCACAATATTTCTAAAATTTTATTAAAACTACATAGTTATAATTTTTTAAAAATTTAAAATATTATAAAAGTTACAAAGTTTTAAATTTTAAAATAAATAATAAATTATGTAAGTTTAAAATAAAATGTTAAATATTATAAAAATTCTAAGATCAAACATATTAAATCAAAGCATATTAAATACCATATTAAAAAAAACAATCGAGAATAGGTAATTCTCCTTTGTATTGCATTTTTATTTCAGAAATTCATATAAATTTTTTTACGAGATAAGCTAAAGGTAAGCATATATATATAAACATATGTATTTATACAAATCAAAATAACACAAATGTGGAAATGATTTTTATAAGTATAAGTTTTGATCACGCTAGAATAAATGGATAATGTTTTTATATCATAAAATCTCATAATGTAATCATAAAATCTCAAAATGTTGATTTATCTATGTGTCATTAAAAAAATTCATTTTTAAATGATTAAGGAGTCTTAATAATCACTATATTAAAACTTATATTTACTATATTAAAACTATACAGTATATTACTGCATTACGTAAAAAAAGGAATTTTTTTTAATGGTATTTTTTTTACAGAAACAAATACTATTCAATTGTTGTTTTTAAAATTGAGGTAAAAGAGAAAGAAAATGTTCAGAAAAAAGTATGCAATTAAAGAAATCAACATAATACATGTGTAAAAATAGTTTTCTTAAATTATAAATTGTGATAACGTAACAATGGAAGTGATTATTTTGACGCTTTTCTACCGCGCAAAATATTGATAAAATTTTATAATTAAAAAAATTGTTTAGGTTTCGTCTTATTGATTAAAGCAAAACAACTACTATCTTCTATCTATATTATATAAAACGCTAATACGTACGTATGTATGTATGTATCAATAAAACCGATGATATTTCTTTTCTCGCGCTGGCAACAGTTTTCATTTTTAATTGATTGCATTCGGCGCGCAAGAGCACGTAGTGAGCAACCAGATAACAATAACCAGAGTGAGCATTATCAGGTTGTTCAATTCAGATTCATGCACTAAAAACATTTAATTTAAACTCAATTGGGTATAATATGAAAAAAACACAACTACTTCGATTTAGTAGGAACAATATATGACGCAATGCTAAACGAATGGAATTTAGTTGTTGTTTATTTAGTTATTGTTATTAGTAGTTGTTGTTATTTGTTTTAGTTGTTGTTGTTTATTAGTTGTATTTAGTTTCAATAACTTTTCTTTATAATGCAATAAAATCTGGCGAGGCAGCTATTTAAACGATCGAACACTTCGTTTGTTTATTTGTGGCTTGAAGTTAGGCTCGCAGAAAATGCCGTTCATGGGTTAAATTTAGTAGGACCA
>NC_092209.1:44743469-44854514 GCF_043381705.1 Parasteatoda tepidariorum | reverse complement strand
CGCTTTAAAATGCAGAATATTAGTGAAGCAATATTTGATAATTTATTTTGCTAATATGTTTCTTATTTAGCTAATGTTTTGATTTTTTCACCATGTACAATCTAAATAGCTAATATACTTTTTTAAAAGCCAATAAGAACATTGGTAGAATTTCTCTACACAAGTACAATACTATGTCTTTGATGATAAAATACTATGTCTTTGATGATAATATATTATGTCTTTGTGCTAGAACATTGTATTCATTGTCGAGCGAGCAGCGAGCCATGGTTCACGGCGTGAACCACATAGGATTGCGTAGCAATTCTCGGGGGTTGGCGAGCGTCAGCGAGCAGGGGGCGGAGCCTCCTAGTAATCTATATTATATAAAACGCTAATACGTATGTATCAATAAAACCAATGATATTCCTTTTCTCGCGTTGGCATCAGTTTTCATTTTTAATTGATAGGCTTCGGCGCGCAGTGAGCATCATATGTCTAATCTATATTATATAAATCGTTAATACGTATTAATTGATAGGCTTCGGCGCGCATGAGCACGTAGTGAGCTTCGTATGTCTAATCGGGTGAATTCTCACCGAATTATCAAAAAAATTCTCACAAAATTATCTTCATCGAAGCCGATGCTTCACATCCGGCGTTCAGTACTATTTCATATTGTTTTACAACACATGGTTTTAGCCCTCTGGTGGGAAAGACTTTAAAAAAAAAACTAACAACAGTTACTTTTCTCAACAACTGAAATTTAGAATAGTGTGACTAAGAAAAATATGTGAACTGTTTGCAATTTCAAATTAATATTGAAATGCACAGGTTTAGAATTTTCTACAGTGAAAAGTTTTCGGAACTTCAGTGTTCAAAAAAGTATACAAAAGTTAGACGTTAAGAACGTATCCAATGAGCGAGCAAAGCGCCGAAATGAACTGCGAAAGCAGTTCCGGGGGTTGGCGAGCGGCAGCGAGCAGGGGGCGAAGCCTCCTAGTATATAACTATTTTATAATACTTAAAAGCATATTTTACTTCATATTAGATGCACTAAAAAGCACACACGATGGATTGATGTTAAATTGATTGCATTCTTAAATGACATTACTTGTTTCACATTTTTCAAAAACTATAATAAAAACTAATTAAAAAACTTGAAATGGTAACTAGAAAGATGAAAAAAATGTACATATAATCACTGTTGCTAATTTTTTGTAAAGGGGCGAAGAAATTTGCTTGATTTTCAAATTAAGTGATCCAAAAAAAAAAAAGCAGCAATAACGTATTAATTAGTTTCTAACATCATCAAGGAAAACGAGGTAATTATTTAAAAATATTTTATTTTCAAAATTTTCCATTTTGATATGCTTTAAAAAAATTAAGAGTTGCTGAACTATTGATATATTAGTATAAAAATAAGTTTTATAATATAGAACAGTGACAAATGAGTGACTTGTCACTCATGTGTCACTTCTGATCAGTTATAACACATGAGTGAAACTGTTAATTCTTTTCACTTGTTGTGTAATGTATTATTACAGTTATAGGTCATTAACTTTAATTTTAAATTCTAAGACCTAGAATAATGCGGAAATTTTAAGTAAGCAACTAATAGGAAAATACAATACAATAATGAAACTAAATTTAATTTTATTGGATAAGTTCTAACACTAACTATAGTCTGCTGGTTAAGTGCAGCTACTTGGAGGGTATCTACATCACTGTAAGAAATTCCGCTATAAAGTAACGGCACATTCTCTGTGAAATCCATTGTTACAGTAAAATATTATATCACAATTTTTACAGTTGTATTTATTTAATTAGAGTGATTGAGTGATTTTACGGTAATTATTACTGTAAAAATTACGGTTTATCAGATTGTTTCCTCCGTAACATATTTTGATTAAAATGGATTTTCCGGTAAAATATACCGTCTTCCTGAGTGTCTGTACTCTTTATCGTATTTTGATCCTGAATTTTTTAAAGTGTAAAAAAATCACTAACAGCGCATTTGCAAGGACTAAGTATCAATCAGAAAGGGTGTGCCTGTTAAAATTATAATTATATTATCAAATCTTAGCAAAATAGTCGGCTCCGTAGGACGAAACATTTTGTTAATATATTTTTTAAAGAAATTTGATCGGCACCTTGACTTTACGGTGGTTAAATCGTCGTCTCACATAAGTATGTTGCTAGAAAAATTTAAGGAAATTTATGACAATTTCTGAAATCTTTGGAAATTTTTTCGCAACTCCAAGCCAAAATTCTTCTCAGTACTAAAAAGAATTTTCAACTACGAATCATCAAATAAATTGGTAAGTATACTCTCTATGATTTTAATGGTAACTGAGTACTGTAGTCCACTTTAATTCCGAATGGTTTCACAATCTATGTCAGTTCTTTAGCAAAAAAATTTGAATGGAAATATTTCTCCTATTATTTTCAAGATACTGAAGATGTTCATTTATCACTTATAGCTACTCATCTTTCTGATGGTCATGTCATCATTTTGACTTAAAAATTTACTTGTTGTGACAAGCATTTCTAAGGAACTCTTTCCCTTCATGTTTCTCCATATGTTATTATTTTTTTTTTTTTTTACTTTCATAAAATCTTATATTTTTGATTTGAATATGGATGTGTTGTAACTTATATCTTTAAGCAACGCAACTTCCCTCTTGTGTTGCAATTTTTCCAAATGAAATGTATGTTTCTATTGTAACGTATCAAGCTATATAAATATCAGTTCTGTTTTTAAAAAAAAAAACTTTTATTCACAAACAACGTGAACAGTAACAAATATGAAGTACCCGTAACGGGATAGTTATAATTTTGTAAAACAAACTAGAAAATTCCATAACGGCTTATAATAAAACTCAAATTCCAAAACAAAGTTTAAAAAACCCAACAACTCTGTTGTTCAAAAAACTGTCCGGTGCTTCTAATTTTATCGTCTGCTTTTATTTTTTTATTATCTCTTTATGTGTTTGGTTTATTTTATTCATGCTTTTGCTAGCCCGTTATTTTTGAATATTTTTACTTTTATTCATGCTTTTGCTAGCCAATTATTTTTTTAAATATTTCTGGACTTTACACTATTATAAATAAAAATGAGCCAAATCGTTTTTTTTCGTTGTTTTTATTGTCTCATGATTGAGGATGCGACCCACAGTTTAAGAAACTCTGATATAGAATATTATTAGGAAAATTACAGAATTGAAAGAAAAATGTAGATTAATACAGTATGAGTAATGAATTTCGAAAAAAAAGTAGATTTTATAACAGTGAAAGTGAAAGCAATATTATCATGGTTACTTAATTTAGTGAGTGAACAGAAAGCACAGACTTTATTTCTATTCGTTTGAGGCGAAAGATGAACGTAGCATTATAGGTAGATTTAAGGGCTTACAATTTCAAGGGCAAACTAAATTGACTTCTGAAATAGTTTCGTTGTATTCCTTTTTATTCATATATATTAATCAACTTTAGACAAAGTATATGGAAAATGTAGTGCTAAGAGAATTCCCAATATATTTACTTAAATCCACTTACAAGGGTTAATTTGAACTAATATGAAGATAAATATGGTTATATTTGTGTGTATAGACTAACATCTTATAACATTGATTTTTCATTTGGATCTATATAATGACCTGTTTTCTATCAATAAATGATAATACTTTACACTAGTTTCATTTAATAACTAATATACATTAATTTAATGAATTAAATTTATTTTTTTCATAATAACATGATAGACTTGATTGATTTTTATGTTTTAACCACGAAATGGAATATAAAATTTTATAATGTAAAGTAGTAATGGAATTAAAACTAAAAAAAAAAAAGAAAGAAAACATTACAGCAGGTTAAGTGTGTTTCTTACTTTTGCCTTTAGGATTTTCTTGTCCAAATTTCATGTAGTACATATAACGGTAGATCATTCTCCATGGCGGCGGGCCATGATGGTGGCTCGCCCCTTCTAAAAAAAATTCCACCGGACCTCCAACACACCCCGGACTCGGTTCTTTCACCCACGGACATTCATGATCCGGATCGGAAGGGCCGGGTGGAAAATTCCGCCCTCGCGCGCTGCGGTCCGGCTGCGGAGACGCGATTCCATTGAGAAAAGGGGGGAAAGAAGT
This sequence comes from Parasteatoda tepidariorum, assembly GCF_043381705.1. Taxonomy (NCBI): domain Eukaryota; kingdom Metazoa; phylum Arthropoda; class Arachnida; order Araneae; family Theridiidae; genus Parasteatoda; species Parasteatoda tepidariorum. The sequence continues at coordinate 44,850,384 of NC_092209.1, read as the reverse complement.
TAGTTTCACTGCCATCTGGTTGCAAGAAACGGAACGAAATTCGATCGTCTGAATTCTACACCGGAAGTGAAAGATTGAGTGAAGGTATGAAACACGTGACTAAATAGAAATATAGCATCGGAATGGCAAGAAACGTAGACGTCAACGAAATCGAATATCTATAATTAAATTGTTCAAAGGAACAATCGCGGTTTGAAGACAGACATTTGCATATCTTCTATATTGGTATTTTTAATTAAAATGTCGAACCTTTCATTAGTGCAAAAGATCTATGCCAGGTTTTATGGAGTTGTTAATTAACGTTGGAACAACTCTGTTATATAAGAATTTTGAAATTTAACTAAGATTAGTGTGGTGATGACAAAAATGCTCAACTTGTGATAAATAAGATCAAAGTAAGGTTCTTAAATGAATTAAATACTTGAAAGCTCTTTTTTTTTTAAAAGAGAAAAAGAAACTGTAAAATATGGTAAGACTTAACAGAATATGAAATATTTATTCTGGGGGATTACAAAATATTACACAGGAAACCAAGGATACACTAATTATTAAAAATGAAAAGAAATACAGATTATGTTCGATAAAAACGCTTATTTCGAAATTTTTAATGCAAATATTACATTCAAAAATAAAAATTCTTGAAATTAGTTTATTATCGCTAAAAAGGAAAAACTTAAGCAAAAATGTAGGCAATTGTAGTTTACTTATTTTTATAGAGAGGTTGAAAACCCCCCAAAAAATATTTACATAATATTTAAAGAACTCCCTGTATGCTGTTGTAGAAAACTGTTTTCCAGTACCTCTATAGCAGTGGTTACCAACTAGCGGCCTGCGGGCCACATCCGGCTCGCGAAGCCACTCTTTGTAGCCCGCGAACTAAACTATATTAGTTGTCATTTTTTGCGGACAATTTTCGTAAAAAATCTATGGGTTTAAAGTACTTTTCTTCGTTAAAAAAAAGCCTAATTTCATCTTTTCTGTGAAATTTAACATACCAACGGTGCAAAAAATTCAAGTAAAAATCTATTTCTTATTTTAATCTGTATTTTAATACTTTTGTTTTGTACAACTTGATAAAAATCTGACAGTAATATTTAATGTTACCTCAAGCATAAAAGAGTCCTTAATAAAATATTGATAAAGTTGCGGCCAGCCATTTGACTGGTGTTTTTAATTGCGGCCCCCGGCCTCACGTAAGTTTGAAAACCCCTGCTCTATAGTTTGCCATAGAATCCAAGATATACTTAATACAATACGGGTACCCAGCACGTTCAAAACATACGGTTCAAAGTCGTACCTTATACTAGTTATGCAATCCAAGGAATATTTTTTAATTGAAATTTTTATTAAAAACTTACATTATGTAATAAAAAAAGTATTTTTTTAATTAAAAAAACTTATTGCTTTTTAAAATAAATTTGGATAAGGAACGGTCTTGAATTGATGTTATTTAAAGGAGGAGAGGACCTCATGAAATTGAGACAGTTAATGACAAGGTGGAGGGAGGGGTAAAAAGAAGTGTACCACCTCACATTTTGTTTAAAATAAAAAATTTCAAGTAAGCACACGAAGAAAAAAAATCTAGTAAAATCACCATACTGTATAGTGATGACACTTTTCCCATAAAAAATGAGAAAAAAAAACATTTATTTTGTACTATAACACTATTCATATTTACACCATTCATTTTGTTACTTTTCTGTTCATATGTTGCTGGAAAGTTAAGTTTTTAAAATTATAGTTCATTTTACCACATATTTAGTAAAAAATACAAGACTGAATAGTTTTTATGCAATGTTCTAAGGTATCAAGCTAAAACTACCAAATTTATATATTTACCAAATGTTATCACCTATTACAAAATCATTTTTTATTGTTAATTTCACCAAAGGTTTTTGATGCTTCCATAAAGTCAGTAACCCGGTAAATTTTACCACGTTTTGATAGTTTTGTCTATCTTATTTTTCAGGGAGGATTGCAAATTTTATATTATTTATTTTATATTTTGTTTGCATATTTTTTGACCAAAATAAGTGCACATCTGATATTACATTCATTAGGCTCACAAATGTCCTAAAAAAACTTAATTAACGTTTAAAAAAAACTAGAAATATGATTTTTATCACGAATAACGTTGAGATATATTATGGACGACTCTGAAACGAATGAGTAATTAGAAAGTTTTTATGCCTACACTACAATAAATACATAAATGAAATATAGGAAAGCATTAATAATCTACATATCTCTATTTTACAACGTCTTACTTCTAACGTCAACGTCTTATTTTTTTTTAAAAAAAAAAGGATAGAAAAACAATCTAATCTACATTTGAGAAGCGCAGGTGACGCTTGATCTTGGCGACACCATATTTTCGTTGCACGTATAAAATAAGAAAATGTTCCAAATTCTACAAACATCTACAATAGTTTCCTATACAATCTTAATAAGTTAAAAATCATTAAACTTTTGGCCAAAACTAAAATAAAAAAATAAAATTAAAAAATAATAATAATTGTAATATTTTTACTTAAGATTTAGTAAGATTATTGAGATTAAGATTATTGGAATTCAGAAGCTCACTGGCAAAACAAGTATGACCAAATTTACCAGAAAATGGTAAAATTTATCATGTTTCTGGCTCTTAGGGAGCACCTAAAAGAACGGTAATTTTTACTGAAGCTCTTTGCTAAGAACTTTTGGTTAAATTAACAATAAAATATGGTTATAGTACCATATTTCGGTATATAACTGATTGGTAAATATGGTAAAATTTGGAAACTTCATCATGATTCTCTAAAGCATGGCATAAAAATTATTTATTTCGCTACATTCACTTCACAGTTTTGTATATTTTACTACATATGTGGAATAAGAACTATGATTTTGGAATACAGAATTTCCAGTAAACTGTTACCATACGAACGGAGAAACTATAATTGGAATTGTTTAAGCACAGTATATTGGTTTTTCTATCAATATTTTTTTTTAAAAAACCGGAAATGTCACTGCTATACAAGTCCGTAATTTTATCAAAATAATTTTCCGCACATATTTAAAATGAAATATGCGTTTCAAATTTTTAGCGTTTTGTTATTTTATTTTTGTTATTCTGTTTATTTATTTTGAGAAGGAGTTATAATTTTTGTGTTGCAATTCTTTACCGAATGAAACATTCTCTTGTTCCTATGACGCAAATAAGATAAACTGAGGGTGAAATATGCCATACATATTAAAAATTAAATAATTTAAATTCAACATTACATGTTCAAGAACTATTATTAAGCCCGATTTCTGTCGGTTAAAAGTTTCTTCCTCTACACTAAATATGTAAAAGGTGTCTCATAATGATCGCCTTTTATATCCTTGTCAAAAATAAGTCAAATCAATATTCAATCAAACCACTACCCTGGAAGGCGGAACTGAAGATAACAAAGCTTGTTTGATTACCAGAGGATAAAGATAAGTTGAAAGAAGATTTTTAGAAAAAACTGGAAGTTCCATTTGCTTCGGCTGGATCAGTAGAGATTCGTCATATTTGCTAGAATTATTTTTCACCAGATTTAGTTTCCTCCCGCCTTAATATCAATTTAAGCCTTCCAACGCTTAGACTTTTTTTACTTTACTTTTGGCAAGGATTCCACAAATACATAAGGTAAGTTGTTTTCAGAGCACCGTGTATATGGGTGATTCTAACGAAATATGACAATTCACTGTCCTTTGCTCCAAGATCTAATACCATAATATTAAAAGAATTTTTTTAAAAAAAAAATTAATAAATAGCATTGCTATTAACATTTTAAAATGACTTTGCACTAGCATTGACTGCTTTGCATAGTTATAAAATTTAATTGAACTTCAAAATTTCATGTTTCTGGCATGTCACAAGCAATGTTTCCAATAATAACTAGCGTCTAAACTTCCCATAAATTTTTCAATATCTAATTTTTTTCATCTCAACGGGTGTAAGCATTTTTAGAATATACGCAGAGGGTATTATTTACAAAAACTTCGTTTAAAATAATTTTTTCTGTCAATAATTTGTTTGTCCCAAGAAAATCTGTCATTTCCTTGGCTACTTTTATATAGTGTTAAGTAATAGATAGAACCAGCTATCCATATCTTACCTTAATAGATTGATTAGATACCCTCCTATATGAACATTTCTAGTTGCATGAATAAAGAACCAATTTTCTAGTTCAAAATCAATTGCAAAAAATTTTTCAAGATGAGTAGGTTTTAGTGTTGTCATTTTCCTGGCTTCTTGAAATCATTAATAACATAAACTACATAGATTTATCTGAGTTATTTTAAGAAATCCTGTCGTTTTCTGCAGAATATAAACGTCTTAGGCCAAAATATTAAATTACAGTAAAGTTATATGCTATAAAATGGCGAATTTGTCATTATCCTGGCTGTCATTTTCCTGGCTTATGAATGCCAGGACATTGAAGTGTTACCAGAACTTTTTTTAACTGCTGATACTGTAAGAAGGGAAAGCAAATATTATCCTAATACCAAGTTTATGTATGATTGTAATATGCTAGGATGTAATCAAAGTTATTTATTTATTTAATGGTTGATTATTATACACAATTTCATATCAGCAACAACAAAAAATTTGATTCTTTCTACAGTGGATAAAAAGAATTAATTTAAGCAATTTATGGTCCATCTAACATAAAGGCTTAAGTTGAGTTACTTACTATTAACTTAAAATGACTGTTTTTTAAACTTCTAAGCTAATAATATGTCATTTTCCCGGCATTTAAGATTTGGTGAATTTCTATTTTATTTCTTTTCTCGAGCAAATGTCAATATACTACACTGCTGTCCGTAAGATATTAATAAGTGTAACTAAAGAAGTATACCAAAAAAGTTTCAGATTATTTTGGACTTTAAATTTTAAGAAATTTCTCGGTCCGAATTGTTCATGTTTAAAAAGAATACTCCTTATATGAGTAAAAAATAGTTAAAAGACGATCTACTGAATTTGGAAAAATCAGCATTGGAGTGTATGAGTAGATAAAATAAAAAAGTAAACATAAAAATTAACCTTATTTTTAAGTAAATTCAGATTTTAGCGAAAAGGTGAATTTCTTTAAAAATCTTGGCATGCAATGTGAGCTTAATTACATTATATTTGTACTGTTATATATATATATATATATATATATACCANTATATATATATTATAATGTAATAACCATAAAAGAATAAATGTTGATCAAAAAATATTAAAATCTAAAAAATAAAAAAATATCTTCTGTTGCAACTTTTATGTAAAATAAACAGTTTTTTTAAACTTAATTAAGTACAATTTATCATTGCCAATTACAATGTTTTTCTCCTTCGAATTAAAAACATTTAAATCTTGAATATACAAGAAATTGTGTCTTAGCTTTTTTAAGCTAAATTTTAATTTTAATAATATTGAAATTTACGCTTCAATGTTGTAAATCCACTACATGGATAAACAAAACATCCACGGAAATTAAAATGTCAAATACAAGATTGAAGTGCAACATTAATCATTTACCGTATTTTCATATTTTCTTAATTCTAAAATTTAACATTGTTTTAAGTTATTATATAAATTATCTAAAAATAAATAAAGTCGAATTATATTTGTTTTTATTTTTAGCAGAGAAATATTTAACATCTGAGCTTTTCACTTGAATATATTAACGAGTACTTTTCATTAACTTAATACGCTGGCATCCATTTTGAAAGATTTATTCTTTGTTATGATTATTATACCATCCTAATTATTATTATACCATGTTATACTTTCCTAAGGAGTTTTCTAGGTAAGATAAATCATTTTCTAGGCACTAGCTTTCTTTAAGTTAAATTTAAATTACAAGTTTTCAGAAATTTACACTTGAATGTTGTAAATTCACTCGATGGATGAACAAAACATTCATGGTGATAAATATAAAATATATGATTGAACAACAAAATCAACCATTTCCCGAGTTTTTATATTAGTCATAATTCTAAAATTTAATATTATTTTGAGTTATTCTCTACATTATCTAAAACACAGTCGAATTATGTTTGTTCTTATTTTTTGCAGAGAAATATTTAACATCTTAACTTTTAACTTAAATGAATTGAAAGGTACTTTTCCTATAAATTAACTTAATACGCTGGCATCTATTTTGAATGAATTATTCTTTATTATAATTACTATACCATCAATATTATACCTAATTATTATTATACTATGTTATACCTTCCTGATGAGTTGTGATTTGTCCCAAGAGGGCAAATAATTTTTTAGCCACTAGCCTTCTTTAAGTTAAATTTTAATAACACATTTACAGAAATTTACACTTGAATATTCTAAATCCACTAGATGAATGAACAAATCATCCACGGTGATAAAGTATCAAATATATAAATGAACAACAACATTAACCATATATTAGTCATAATTCTAAAGATTCACATTAAAGTTATTCTATATTTATCTAAATAAATAAAGTAGAATTATGATCGCATTTTTTACTAGAAATGTATTTTACTTTTGAACTTTTCATTTATGCCAACTTTATACGCCGGCATCCATTTTAAATGAGTTATTCTTTGTTATTAAAACTATACTTTCAATATTATAGTCAATACTTTTATATAGTCTATTACTTTATAGTCTATTACTTTCAATATACAAACTTTATTATAATTATACCATGTTATATCTTTCTTAAGAGAATTTTCTAGACATGAGGGAGCAAATTTAAATATATAACATTCCGTCCGTGATTCTTGCAGTTAAAGCACGTTAATTACTACTCCATGAACTCATTTCACTTTGAGTAAATAACTCTTTGGATAATCCTCCGAAATTTGCTATCCAAATAGATTCATTTAGGTCATTACCAGATCTAATTGTATAACCCATTTTAATTAATTCAAACGCCGCATAACTTTAAACATTTTCTCATTAGTCACGTCCGTAGTTTACGAAAGCAGTTTCAAATGTTTAGGAGAGTAACTCAAGCAGAAAATTGTTAAAAACTTAACTATAATCAAACTTTCATGTGAAACTTTCAAATGTTGTAATTTGAACTCCAGACAACTTAAATGATATTACAATGCTTAGAAAGAGCAAGAACGTTGAAATTTTTTTAAAGAAGCGTTTTAGTTTGCTCTTGGACTTTACTTCGAAACATACATTAATTACCTAAAACCATTCTATTCATAGAAGAACACGTTTTCTTTTCATGAGTGTTTTTTTCTTTTTATGAGTGTAGGATATACCGGGCAAATGTATGCCGGGCAGTGGTTTAACTAGACCTAGTATATATTTCGGACATTTACCAAAGGTCTAGTCATACTAGGTCTGGTTAAGTGCCACTGCCCGGTGTATCCTACACTGATGTTTTTTTAAGGTTCAGTGCCACTGCCCGGTATGCATTTTCCCGGTATACCCTACACTGATATTTTTTTAAGGTCAAGTGCCATTGCCCGGTATATATTTGCCCGATACTCGAAACACTGATGTTTCTTCTAATCTATCGTCAGTAAGTATTAAAATATCGAATAAATGTAATTATATCCACGAATGAATTAATATCAAATCGGGTGTAATAAATATTTCGGACATTCACCAAGACGATGTGATTGCCAACATTCGCCGGCGAAAGTCAACAACCACCAATTTCGGCCATTCACAGTAACATGCACATCATTTACATAATAACCTCATCAGGACGTTTATTTCATACTTTACCTAAATAGCATTTGGCATTCTATAGAATGCCTATGCATTATATATGTTACGGTTAATGTATATAATGCAGTTATTTCATAGAATACCTAGTTATTCCATGAAATAACTGATCGTATCCGTTAAAGTGTGTAATGTGCTATTAATTTGACACTTTAACTAGTTATTCTATGAAATAACTAGGTATTCTATAAATTAACTAATGAGAGATAGTTAAAGTGTAAAATAAACAATTTATCTAAAATGAAATAACTAGGTATTCTATAAATAAACTAATGATAGACAATTAAAATGAAAAAGAAGCAATTTATTTAATATATGCAGCGTATAAATGGTATTTATGGAAACGCACCATAAAATCATTTCTCACAACAAGGACTACAAAAAGACACTTGGAATTACAAAGAACATTATTTCTAAAACACAAACATTTTTTGCTGACACACTGGGTTTTACACGAACATTTTTTAAATCCCTGACCAGTACCTAAACTTTGAGCTGTAGCAACCGACCGGAGCGATATTTCTACATCCGGTACTTCTTCGACTTTAATTAATTTTTGTTCGCAGACACTGAACTGGGATCGGGAATATAATTGTTTTATGCGGCCGTTTCTTGAGCCCAAGTGGAAAAATCCTTCTTTGGTTATTTTTATCATGATAGCCAAAATAGATAAAGGCAGTAGGGGTGGAAGGTAAATGTATTTGCCATGCGAGATATATGATATAGATATTTTACACTTTAACGGGCTGCAGATCGTTATTCAATGAAATAACTAGTTAAACCATGAAATACAAGAGAGTTTTACACTTTAACTGACACGATCAGTTATTTCATGGAATAACTAGGTATTCTATAAAATAACGGATTTCATACTTTAACGGTAACATATACAATGCCTAGGGAAAGTATGTAATACTTCGCATATTTCATACTTTGCCTAAAAACGTCAGACATTATATACAATGCCTAGGTGTTCTATATAATGTCAGCGTTTCATACTTTGTTGGTAACATACATATTAAAAGCACATATTGCGTAAAAAGCAAATAGCATATAAAATATGTAAGATTAATACGTAGATTTATTACGTCGAAAATGTTGATACAAAAAATTAAATTAATGAATGCTAGAAAAAAATACCTTTTTTCTGTAGTAATGCTTTTTTGTGGGTATATTACGAAAACAGGATAAATTTTCATAATAAAAAAGTATTAAACGAAGTTGAAAATATTAATAACAAGAATTAGAAATAAAAAATTGACGAGAATTAGATACAAAAAAAATTGACATAAGAAATACGTTTCAGTTTTCCTAGGAGCAATTAACTAGTGCATTATTAATTCCTTACAAGGAATAAAAAAAACTAATTTTCATTAATGTTGAAGAAACAACTGGCATACGTGCAGGTAAAATAGTTAATTAAAACGGTTATAATAAAGCGACATTACGATACCTTTAAATAAATATCATTCAAAGCTGCTCCTTAAATAAAAAATAAATAAAAAATACTACACTAGTAAATAAATAAAAATTACTTCGCCGCTTTTTGTCAACATGAATTAAATAAAAATTCTGTCAAAAATACGTGAGATACAGTTTATTTCCAGTATTTTTAAGTAGTTTTTCTCAGAAAAAATTTATCCGCAAAATGTGTCTAAATGAAAAAAAAAAAAAAATGACGAATTTTTTTCCTTGTATTTTAAGCTATAGAACCTGGTACCACGGATTATCTCAGTATTCAAGAGTTGAATTTTTAAGTACCAGTGGGAGGTGCCTAATTCTAAAGCAATAAATCAACATCTTTTCGTTTGGGACTAAGCTACGGGAATAAACTAAGGAGTAATCCTAGGAAGAGATAAACCTGTTTCCATAGCAACCATGCCTCTCTGCGAAATCGATGATGAGTTCTTAGTTTAGTTAAATTTAGAGAAAAAAAAAACATATACTTGAATAAAGAGACAGATTTTGAATTTTTAAGCAGAGAGTTTCAAGGCAACATTTTAAGTTTTATAATGCTAAAAAAAACCGATGAAATTCAGAGTTAATTGTTTTTATAATTAGGTTTAAGTTCATAGTTCAAATATATTTTTTTCTTCACTAAATTTTACTGAATTAAGTGACAGATTTTGAATCTTTAAATATGAAAGCAGGTAGTTTAATGGCATAATTTAATTTTCAATTTAATATTGTATATTAAAGTGATGATAACATATATCATTTAAGAATTCTACATTGTATCTTTTTGAATTTTCTATTCAATGTTTTATCTAAATTATCTATAAATGTCTTTAAATTATCGATATATAAATAAAAAAATAAAAATTTTCCGAATAAAAAATATTTTAGTTCTAATTTTATTATAAAAAAAATATTTTGTTTACTCAGAAAATTTTGATTTTCTTCTTAAAATTGAAAATACATTTATTTAGAAAATATAACTGATAAATAAAAATAAAACATCATTTATTGTATTGGAAAATAAATGAAGTACCAACAATATTAAAATAACTCCTCTATTACAGCAGAGCTTTCACACAACAGCAAATGTTGCAACAATTTTTAGGAGAATTAAGGCACATCCTCATGACTAAAATTGCTTAGGAACTGGAAATGTTTCAGTACGCAGCTAGGAGCGCTAATCTATTGTGAACTGTCTCTTCGTGCGCCTCTGAACAAATTAGTATAGGGACGCATCCTTAACAGTATTCGACGACATTTCTGGGTATTGTTTAATTTGCAGTTTCAATCCTGATGATGTTCCCTAAATCTCTCAAAATTTTTTTACAACTTTACACCACCTCCTATTGTATATAACGTTGTCATTTCAAAAAAGTTTCTTTTAAAAATCTCTCTCTCTCTCTCTCTGTATATATATATATATATATATATATATATATATATACATAATATAAAAATCTGAAGAGGGAGAGAGAAACAGACGGAGAGAGAACTAATTAAAAAATTCTTACATTTTGACAATACTCATTTTTTTATAACCGAAAGTTAAGTAGGAAAGTTATAATGTCATAGTGAGTCAAAATTAGGTGCATGTGTGCTTGCAGGGATTAAGACCTATATTTTTAAGTAAATCAACGGAGTAAGTCACTGCTTTGCTTTAGTAAACTTTAAAAATAAAACATTATTTTACACAAATTTTATTAGTAATTGGCAAAATTTATGCATAACTTTGAATCCAGCGAAATTTTAAGATATATTAATTATCTACGGTGTAGTTTTCTAAGAAAATTTTGAAATTGATCATCAAAATTAGAAAAAAAATACTAAACCAGAATTGAAGAGAATATTAAGTTATTAAATAAATTTCTAAAAGAAATGGGTGATATTAAACTTAATAAGAAAACTTCTATCAGTTTTTAAATTTTTAAAATGAGTTAATGATTCTCGTAATAACTTTCAAATAGATTTTCAAAATTAGGAATAACTTTATAAGCAAAACAAAGTTTTGAAAATCGACATTGAATGTGACGAGCAGATAATTGATCAAATACCTAAAAATGAAAGTAAATTTTGATAATAAAACTTCCATCTCTCCTTAAAAATTCAAAAGCAGCCTACAATTTCGTTAACGCTCGATTCAATTTTAAATAAAGCCAAACAAATATTTCCCAATTGATAAGAGAAGAAACTATCTGCCCTCTGAAATTATATTTACTGTGATATGACATTAAAATTGGGAAAATAGAACAAAATGTTTTAAGTAAATCATCCTAATTAGACGGAAAAGTTTATAAGCAAATTAGTAAATAAATTTTCAAAGAAAAATGAAACTTTGTAAACAAAATTGCAAATAGATTTTCGAAATTGGACATAACTTTCCAAGTAAAACAAATGTTAATGGACATTCAAGGTAATAATCAGACAATCTTTCAATTGTAGCGCAGCAAACCAACGTTAATTTTGATAATCAATCTTCCAACACTTCATAAGGGTTGAAAAGTCAACAATGTCTTGAATTCGCGATTAAATTTCAGACAAAACCAAGTAAAATTCCCCTAATTTCTAAGTTAAGATCGTTAAAATTCATTTGTAATAATGAGTTTTCTTCAAAATAATACAATCATATGACATTTATAAATTTGAAACTTTTTTTTTGTTTTATTTAAAATAAAATAAAAATTTTACAAAAAATATATTTTTCTTTGATTTCCATTTCACTCTTTTCTGTTTTTTTCATAAATTTTTCGTCCAATTTCTCTATTTCCTATTTTAGGAAAAATTTAAATGTATTTAACATCACGTGCTGAGAATTTTAGAACATGAATTATTCATAAAATATTTCGTTCCGCTTTATCCAAAGAAGAGACTGTTTTAATTTTTTCACTTCAGTTTGTTGTCTTTAGGATAAGGAGAACAATTTATAAGCATTTAAAAGTCAGATGCTGCATCATAAATTTTCTTTGAACAGGCTAAATAGCAAAAAGTATCATAAATCGCTGTAAATCGTAATTTAGCAGTTCTCTTTATTTATTTCGTTTATTTTTTATTTTTTTATATACAACGCTGTTAAGTATGCTATTATTACCTTTATCAAAACCTAACAAATTTTTATAACACATTGCGAAATAATTTCCAATATTAAGTAGGAGATATGATTGGATTGCTTTAAAAATTTAATTGGAAAATATTTTTAAATGTTAATTAAGAAAAAGAGAAAAATCCAACTTACCATCCCTTGCTGGTGTTCGCGGTTCGTCCATAAAGTCTATTAAAACGAATTCTAAATATTAGTCAACAGTAAAACATAATTAACTGTAATCAGTTACAAAAATTATATAGTGTGATTAAGGAACAAAACAATGGTTAGTAATAATGCAGAAATAAATAATGATTAATTTTGATCAATATAATGAACTATTAGTAATGAACTAATAATAATCATAATAATGAACTAGCACATTGCAACAAAATTTCGGAATAATCTGAACTATAATAATGGAGAAATTACCGAAATTTCAATGCAGTTTCAAAATCAAATATAACTTCATGCAAATAAATTCTTTTTAAACATATTAGCACACTCATCAATCTTATTCAATGTATTTTTAACTTATTTTCCGATCTAAATACGTGAAAAAGTTTTCACGCAATTTTGAAAGTCATTTGCAAAAATATAGACAGTATTTAATAGTAAATATACACGGTAAAAATATAAACAGTATTACAATATTTTTATTATTGCTTTAATTTTACCCTCAAAACATTTTGAATTATGCAACATAATAAGCTTTTATTATTCATGTAAATATAAATAATTTCATGTGCCTAAACTTGAACGAAGAAATGAATTCTTTAAACATTTCCTATGAAGTGATAATATAATTTTTTTTATAAAATTGATAGGTAATTAACACTCAAAGATATTTTCTTTAAAAACTTTCTCTTGTTGCATTACGGTTTAATTTTTCCGATCATTTATGTTATTTTAATATGACTGTTGTTCTTTTTTTAATACCTTAAAAATATAAGTTAAATTTTTACACAAATATTTTCTTAAAAAAAAAAAAAAAAAAAAGCACAATGCTTATATGTAATGTCAATTGCACTGATTTATTAAAAATTATTTTGCTTATACTTTTGAAAACTTATTTTTAACAATTTACCCGCTTTGGCTTCCCATTTTTGTGGCAAATACCTGAGTTTATATTTAACAATAATAAAAGAGATCCGTAAATACCTCCTTTAATATGTATTTTTTAAATTTTTGTCAACAAGGAATCTTAAAAAATACGCTTAATACCAATATTCATATTATTATTTATTTATCTAAAAAAACAAAAAAAAAACTATTGAATTAACAATGAAAAGGGCTGGATGAGAAATTCCAGATTGTCTGATAAAACATAAAGACGCTTATAATTGAAACATTTTCTTTTTCTTTAGTTTCCTCAAGTAATCAAACAGTGTTTGGTGTTTTTAATTATATCCTTCTCAATAAGTATTCTTTATTCGATAGTTCTATTTCTATAGAATAAGGAATTCGATAAGAATATGAATATTGGTATTCGATAGTATTTTCGTCCCTCCTACTTAAAGGCAATTTCTCGAAGGTCCTGCTATCACTAACACTTTTTGAAATAACACTTTTTAATCCATACTAAAATCTCACAAGCACTGATATAACTTAAAAAATATTCTATTTTTACAACTGTTGTCAGTTTGTAACAGATATTTGTGTCAAATTATGTTTAGCTTATCTTAAGGCAGCACCCTCTATAAAAAAGGTACGAATGATAAGGAAAAGCGTATTAAATAATATGAAGAAAACCTTTAGTTTTGTGTAAAATAAAAATAAAAAAAACATTTGTGTTGCAATTTTTAATGTTCGTAAAATTACTCCAAAGCTGTATTGTTTGGTCTCATTAAATTCTTCAAAAATTAAAAATCACATTGGGGAACAATTTTGTTGTTGTTGTTTTTTTGTTTTTTTGTTTTTTTTTTGTTGCATGAATTTTTTTATAAAAAGAGCTTAGATGCTTTCATATCGCTTTTTTCAAATCTGCAATCAGTTTTCCTCACAAAACTACATTTTTTAAAGCACATTTTATTTTATTTTTGTGAAATTTCGTGCAAATGTTGGTATAAACTTCTAGGAGAGTTAAAGCACATCATCAGGACATCAGGAATTGCTTAGAAACCGGAATAGGAACAAGGAATGCTATAGATAATGAGCTGTTTCTCCATGCGCTTCTGAACATATCATTATAGGGAAGCATCCTTAGCCACGTACGATGACCTTTTTGGGTATGGTTTCTTATGCAGTTTCAATCTTGATGATGCGGTCTAAATCTCTTAAAAATTTGTCGCAACTTTATATCATCTATTGTTGTGTATAATGTTTTTATGTCAAAAAAATTTCCATTTAAGAAACATCTGTAGCTTTGGGAGCAAAGCTAATTAGAAATTTGAAATCCCCACATCCGAATTCAAGATTAACAATTGTAGAATTGGAAGAAAAAAAATTTTCCCCTGCGTTATTTATTGTTTTTCATTGATGTAGGAAAAAAAGCGATTCTTTTTTTTAAAAAAAATAGTCAATATTTTTTCTAAAAATGATTAATTAAGCGATTTGCTTATTCTGAGGCCCAGATAATTTTTTCGCCAAGATTATACAGTTAAATAAAAGATCATTATGGAACACCTGGCATGCATTTCATACAAACTTGATTTCTTCCAAGTATATTTTTCGCAATTGATTTGAAGATTGTTTATTCAACAGTTAAAAACTTTTAAACACATTTCAATATCATTCACTTTGAACTGCTTGTTGAAACGGATCATTGTCTGCAGCACTACATTTCCAAGTTTAGCTGTTACTCTCCTTCATGGAAGTGCACACAAATTAACAATCAGTGCCATTGTTTTGTGTGAAAAGATGTCATTTTTACGACCGCTTCAGTGGCCCCGTCCGGCATCTCTTAACGAGAGGTCGTTTTTTAAAAGCTCTCGAATGGGTCTTTTAACGATGCCTTTATTTAAAAGAACGATCAATTGTCGCTGTTATCTTTCAACTTGAAATGGTCACTGAAATGTTTGAAAACTTTGGAAGTTGTTTTGAAAGAAATATTTTGAACAACTGGAGAAAAAAATAGTTCGTTCGGATGATTTTCTGGGTGATAAAATCTGTATTTTTATATTAAATCTATAGTATTTTTATACAAGCTATACTTTGAGTATATCCTATAGTTATTTTAAATAGAAATACCTTATATTTTAGTATCTCAAATGGCTACGAAATGGCTACGAAACTGTGGTAGTTGTTTTAAAAATTGTTTCCAATAAGAGAAAAAGTTTGGTTAGATTGGTTTCTGGGGGGGTGTGGAGGAAAATCTGTGTCAAGTAATTCTTTTGGTATTTTTCGACAAGAAGGCACTTCAAGAGTATTCTATATACAGGGTGTCCCGAAACGACCGCATAAACTCTGCACAGCTAGTTGGGAGTTCATAAAAACTGCCCAAGGAAGCGTTCCTGTACGATCCATAGTTTACGAGAAAAATACGAAAAACAAAGTATGACGTCACTGCCGGCGCAAGAAAAAAACACTTTATTGAACATATCAACAGCAGTATATTATGCACAATTTAAAGTAGATGTTCAAAGTGTCCGCCGTGCATGTCGAGGCAGGCTTGAGCACGCCGTGGATATGTTCAATAAAGTGTTTTTTTCTTGCACCGGCAGTGACGTCATACTTTGTTTTTCGTATTTTTCTCGTAAACTATGGATCGTACAGGAACGCTTCCTTGGGCAGTTTTTATGAACTCCCAACGAGGAATCTAGCTGTGCAGAGTTTATGCGGTCGTTTCGGGACACCCTGTATACTGTAAAAACTGTGATGATTCATCGAATTTTGGAGTAGTTGAACACCACACTTGGTGTAAAGTAGTTGCCACTATTCTTGGTGTTCAGACGCATGACAATTTTTTACAGTGTAGTTGAAATACTTAGAAATATAATGAATATCTGTCGAACTGAAATGGTCATCAAAATGTATGAAAATTTCGATAAAAACTGTTGTAAAGAGCTAAAAAGAAAGATAAAAAATTATCTTGTTTTGATGGTTTTCTGGGGAGAATATCAGTATTAAATAAAATCTTTTTATTAGTTGTACAATATTTTTCATCAAGGAGGCTCTTTATGGGCCTTCTATAGTTAAAAAACTTAGAATTAAAATGAAAGTGCTTAGCTTTTGAATAAAAAGATTCTCATTAAAATACCCAAAAACTTTGGATATTGATTTAAAAAAAGTTTCAAACAGCAAAAAAAAAGAAGGAAAACGTAGTTTTAAATGTTTTTTTGGGGAGAGAAAAATTGTATTTAATAAAATCTTTTTATTCAATAAGCATAGTATTTTTTCTACAAATACGTATTTTAAGTGCATCATATGGTTAAGATATTTAGGAATGAAATGAAAAAGTTTACTTCTTGATTTAATTTGGTCACTAAAATATTTTGAAACTGTTAAAATTAATGTTAAAAACGAGAAGAAAATAAATAATTTATGTGGTTTTCTGAGAAGGGAAAATCAGTAGAAAGCAAAAAATTGCACGAATTTTTTTTCAAAAACTTGAAATTATATTGATTTGACTGAGCACATTTCTAGTTACGCCACATTTTCCAATTACTTCACTCTTTCAGAAACACAGGTTTAGAGTTGAACCACAATAAACAATC
This sequence comes from Parasteatoda tepidariorum, assembly GCF_043381705.1. Taxonomy (NCBI): domain Eukaryota; kingdom Metazoa; phylum Arthropoda; class Arachnida; order Araneae; family Theridiidae; genus Parasteatoda; species Parasteatoda tepidariorum. Next base: position 44,833,457 of record NC_092209.1, on the reverse strand, counting down.
ACCATATTCATTATCATGCATTTTTTGCCCCAATACCCTACAAATTTGGTGCAAATTTCATAGGGCGTTGAATAAAACAATATTGAACCTATTATTATCGTGTAAGGAAAAATTAACATGCATAATAATGTTGTTCAACTTGGTGCCAAATTAAAATTGCAGTAAAGTTGAACGATGTTAGGGTTCACGTGGTTCCAAAATGTTTTAGAATCTATGTATATTAATACAAAATTTTAATTCTACACACCTCTTGTGGTACCTCCCCCACTACTACTGCTTGTTGATTGACTTTCTTCAGTGTTCCAATCACTATCTGAAAATTTAAAATAAAAAAAATACTTAACTTATGTTATAAAAATTCTGATAATTACATTTGCAATTATTACGTTTTATAAGCGGAATATGGGTACATATTTTATTCTCTACAACACATTTTATTGCTTAATAATAACAACAGGTATAACCATTTTCTATGCATTTTTATGGTAAAAAAGTTTTAAAATTAAGGTTGAAATTATACTTGCTAAAATTCACATGTTTCAACATTAAAATCGTATGAAAATCTGATTTCCTACACATTTTATTTTAATAGAAAATAACAACAGATATAATCATTTCAAGGATTTTTATGATAAACACATTTAGAGTTCAAGTTTCAAACAAGGATGATGAAATTTATATTCGCTGCATGATCGCGAAATTTTATTACAAAGTTTATATCATTGTTAATAATATTTCTGACAGAAAGTGCAGTGTTGTATTAATTATTTCAGATTCGATTCAGCCAATGTAACATCAATATCATATTTTCTTGAACTTAAATATTTCCTATAATGGAGCGATTTTGTAATAGCATATGCAACTTATAAAGATCGAAGTTTCACTCATCTATCATGGACAAGAATTGAATATTGACCCCGAGATTATTGTCTTCTCATATTTATTAAGAGCCAATAAGTTAGATCATTTTTCATTTCATGAAAACCAAAACGTAGTTGAATAATGTAGCTGCTAGCAATTTACATACAATCTCAAATTTCGAAAAAGTTGTCTTTCTAGAAATGTGATATTTGCAGCATGTGAAGAAATTTCAACCTCTTAATCCTATGCCGTATTTTTCCTCTTAATGTAGAACTGAGCTAAGAAGAACTGTGACACAATATTAAATATGTAAAAGGAAATCTAAGAATCTTATATTGTTTTCTATGAATTAAACAGCCTTACTAGTATGCGATCTGAAAATATGCGCTACGCACATTTATGAGCGATGCATTAAATGTAAAATAATTAAAAAAGTCTTTTGTTTTTAGAAAATATGAATTTTTCTTTACTTACTTATCTCAAGTACAAGCCTTTAATAATTAACTGTTAAAAATCTGAATACTTTATTCAGCTTTTTAATTATTTTCTGATTAAAATAGGGATATTTTTAAGCAAATATAAATATTTTTACTATTTTGCATGGTATGTCTTATTATTTCGCAAAGGTATGTTTATTCAGAGAAAGTACGTTTTTGTGTTTGATTTCATAACTTAAAATATCGTCTGCACTCATTATCTTTCGAAGCACCCATTGGTCACCCCTTCGAAGCATTAAGATTGAGTCCTAGAACGTGAAGTTCCGATCATTAGATCAAAAGTTATTCAGTTTTTCTTTTGGCCCACCGTACATTTAATTATAAATTAAAGTATAAAAACACATTAAATATAGTTATTGTCAACTTGACGTTAAAGACAAAATCTTAAGTTGAATGGTGTTGATTTACGAAAGTTATGAAAAACAATCTATCGGATACGAATTTTTCGAAATTTTCATAAATTTGTCACAAAATATGTAAATAAATTAATCAGAAAATAAAACATTATAATATTTATATAATGGGTTTATTATGTAAATATTATACTCGTATAACATGTTTTAGAAATATTGTTATTATTACTATCATTTATATACAATAATAATAATGCATTATTATTACATATTATTTAAACATTACATTATTTGACACTTAATAATTTTCCAAGAAACGGAATATTTATTAAATCCTCTTCGTGAATATTTTTAAACACATTTATTTATTTAACGTTATTAAAATATATATTTAAATACTATAATTGCTCATATACATTATGATACACATTGTGACTACAAAAATTTATTATGTAAATAGTAAAATATTAGATTATGCCATTTATGTCATTTATGTCACAATATATGTAAATAATAATTATTGTAATCTGCCTTTAGTGTAAATTATTTATATTTCAAAGAATACTTAAATGTTTTGACGAAAACTGAACAAATATTTCTCTAAAGTTTATAACTAACAAGTTGATGATAATTTTTAAATGGTACAAAAATTTAAAATTCAGCTTTTTCTTTTACTGATTTATCATTAAATATCTGTAAAAATCAGTTTCTAATTTCATGAAGACATTATCATTTAAGTGTTTTTTTCCTATTGTTGCCAAGCAAAAAATTTATTTTTGACTATCTTAATTTCTAGAAAACATTCCGTGCATTACGAACGTCGTATGTGTAGTTATTAAGAAACTAACAGCTTTACCCGGTGCCTTCCGGGTAAAAAAAATTCATTTTTGATCTGAGTATGTGATACTTGTAAATAAGTAAATGATATTTTGTTATTTTATAATAATTTTTCCTATCAAGAAATACGGTACAAAAGATGTTTCCTTTAAATGTGGTTGATATAGATTTAAATTGATATAGATTTAAATTTTTGTTTTCAAGATTTAAATGTATGGCAGCTAAGATGTTTTACAGTTATAATTTTAATTCTCAAAAATAGGTACGAAAAACAGAAGTAATTTTATAATTATTTTTTGAACTATTCTCTCAGTAATATACGTTTTCCTCTTTTGTGCAGCAATTAATTATCATACCTAATAGCCCTTTAGTACAACTTATGACTTAAAATTATGAGATTTATCTAAGAAAGCTAACTCAAGAAACCCATAAAAAACTGATTCAAAGTTTTAAAGAAAGGAAACATATAGTATTTTTTTTAGCCGTTATAGTAAAAACTTGCGACAATCACAATTTTTTCAAAAATAAATTGACCCTTTCTTACATTACTTCGACATTACTGTATTAAATTTTATTGATAGTACTTTATTTTACTTCATAGAAGTATGCTTTAAAAGCGTAAGTATTAGCAAAGTAGGACTGTAGTTCCATAGATATTTCAATTTTCTGGTGCATTGACGTCACAAGTGTTGATCTGAATGGGATACCTGCAAGTGACGTAGTGTGGGTATCTTGATCCTGATTGGTTGTTGAAACGTGGCATTATTTTTCGGTTTCAATTATTCTTTCCATTCTATTTCGAGTTTGCCAATTCTGGCAAGTATCACTCATCTTAAGTGACAGCTATATTCTTTTACAGTGATTTTTCACAAATATATAATTTCTCTCATTTATATTTTTTACTTAACAAAAAGACAGGCACGAAGCTGCGTAGAACATAGACAAACTAATTATGCATCGAAGTTGCCAGGTACACAAACCAAAAATATGTCACTGTTACAATGAAACACCGAAGCAAATTATAAATCTAAGTTAAGTAAAAGACGTTGACGAGGAAGAATTATATTTCAGCGATTTTGATACGCAATATAGCGCTGTATTTAATTAAATTCATGTTAATTAACATTCCAACTTATGCGGAGAAACCTAGCTCAACTTTAACAAGCCATTTTGCTTATAAATGATTAGCTGGTGCTGACGTCATTGGTCACATGTGTGAGTTTCTGTGATCTTCTTCTTCTTGAAGTGGAAGTTCGCAATTGTACTAATCTTCATACAGGGTATCAAACATAAGTTTTTCATAATATTTTGAGTCAAATAAAGCTATAAGCTGGAAAATCGTTGACAGTGTAAATTATTTATTAAATTCTATGAAAAATATTTTTTTTTATTACACCGAAAAGTTTATCGTATTTCTGATCTATGGGACCACCAAAAGGTTCTGTAAATATTATCAAAGCGCTTTGGTAATAATTTTTGTAAAAGTAAAATTTACTAAGAAATAAGCTTTTATATGTTTTTATAACGTAACATGTTATAAGGTTATAATGACCTGATTAAATTTGAATATGCTTCCAATGATTGTCTTAGGCTCTTTCTTTCCTTTGCGCAATCAATAAGGATTTGATGATTTTAGTTCTGCATTCCTTCTTTATGAATTCTTTTGACGTTGATAGCAGTTAATGTGTTTTCTTAATTCATGACCTCTTACAAAGCCGAACTTTCTGTGTTTGCAGGTAAATTTTTACACTTAGAAAATTGGTATGATCAAAACTAAACCAGAATATAATAAAATTTACCATGCTTCTGGCTACATGGGAACATCAAAAAGCTCTGCAAACTTGCGCTTTGATAATGACTTTGGTGAAATTAACCATTAAATATGGTTTTATAATTTGTGATAAAATATAGTAATTTAATTATGATACGATACCTTAAACCATTTCGTAAAAATAATTTATTTGGTTCAACTTAATTTTCATACAATTATGAAAATACAGTTACTAAATTACAATTTTGTATTTTTCACTAAATGTCTGGTAAAATGAACTATAATTTTGAAAACCAGAATTTGCAGTAAATCTATAAAATAAGAACGAAAAAATTACCGAGGGAAGGGTTTTAATACCGTATATTTTGGCTTTATTTTCCAGAATTTTGTTTTTTTTTTCATACGCGGATTTTTGTTTTTATTAAGGTTTCTGAACCAGATTTTCTTCTTCGTGTATTTATATTATTTTGTTTAGCTGTGTCGCGCAAACGAATAATCGGAGATTTTTGAATCGTATATTCACCAAATTTGGTGCGATTCTATTTGGTGTAACAAATTTGTTAAGTCAACATACGAACATTATGTTTTATTCATATAGTTTAATACAATTTGCTTCTAAAATGCTAAAACCACATTTGTATTAAAATATATTTTACTGGCTCATATGAAATATCTTTTTTAATGAACTTGTAAATAATATCAAACAATACCCGAAAAAAATCGCAGATTTTGACAAAATTGATTTAAAAAAATAATAACAAGAAACTTTCTTGATTTTTTTATTGAAGTACTTCAATATCCAAAGTAGTTTTCGCTATAAAGTATTTCCTTATGGTAGCACGTTTTGCAGAGAAGAACGTTTTAGTACCAAGAAATAAAAAGATCAAAAACAAAGAATTAGAGAAAAAGATTTTTTCTATCAATTTAACAAGATGAGTTGACAAGGAAAACTGTTTTGAGATGTCATTTCTTCAAATTTAGTTTCAATAATTTATGTTATTTTAATTTTAGTAATAATTTTATTTCATAAAATGTAAACAAAATCATCTGCTTACATTTGATTTCATTAAATATTAATTTTAGTAAACCAATAAATCTAAAATAATAATATTAGAGAAATAATAATAACTATACATCAACTAGGTATTTCATTTTTAGTTCAGAGTTTTGAATTGAAGCATCAATCACAATTTTATGAACCTATTTTTCTTGGTAGAAATGATATCTTATTTTAAGATGCATCTTATTTTAGGATATATCTGTAGATGAAAGGACATGTTCTATGAAATATCAGTTAGAATGAAATAAAAATTTTCAAAACAAATTTTTAGAAAATTTGAACTGGATAGTTAAAAAAAGAAAAACCAAACAAAAAGAGATATTCGAAGTTTAAATTCATTGTTATTTATTTAGAATTTAATTTTAAGTTTTAAACGCTTTTCGAAATTTAACAGTCTTTGTAGAGTATAAAATAGAAGAAAGCTGGTTTCATCGAAGAGAAAACTCATTTTCCCACATATCGGAGGTACCAAAATAGTTTTTAAGCAATTGTTTATTTTTTATATGTGTTTTTGTTCAGGTAAAAACTCTGCATTCAGGTAAAAACTCTGTTCAGGTAAATTACAATAAAAAGAACACCTGTACTTTTTACCGTAAAATTCCTTTTTAGCGGAATATGTTGCGGATCAAAAAATTTGATATAGTATAATTTTTACAGTAACGTATGCAGTAATAACTCTAATGAAATAAATCTTACAGTAAAAATCACGTTATAATATTTTACGGAAAAAATGGATTATATGGGTGATTGTACTTGTGCCGTTACTTTATACTGTAATTTGATCATTTGCATATGAAACAATGGAGAATATATTAATTGTTTTTTGTTTGCAGAATGCTGATTGCTATTCAAGATTTTTTTTAAAAAATTTGCATCGTATAAAAAAATTTAAATAAAATTTTCAATAAAAAGACTTTATTAACTATTTTATACTTTAAAATACCGATATTTTGGGTGCAACATCCGTAAAATCCATTTTACCGTAAAATGTTGCACCGTAATTTTCACAGTAATATTTATTTAAAAACCAGTGATTTTGAGATTTTATGGCAATTTAAACTGTAAAATTTATGGTATATCAGTTTTTTTGTTTCGTAACAGGTTCCAGTAAAAATGGAATTTACGGGAAAAAATGGCACGTTCAGTGCCCGCATTTCTTAACGTAATTTGATCCAGAATATTTTATAGTGTAATAATAACAGTGTAACAATATAAGTGTAACAGTAACATTTTACAGTATAACTGTACAAATTAGATATATCAGATTTTTTGTTCCATACCGTGTTCCGGCAAAAATGGATTTTACGGTAAAAATTATTGGTACCTTGAGTACCGGTACTTTTTAACGTAAATTGATCTAGAATATTTTAGACTGTAGTTTAACTTTAAACGTTAGTTTAATAACATAAAAAATATCAAAAAACTTCAAGAGGATTCATTTTTCAAATTTATAATATATTTATTAAAAATTAACTTAGAATTCATGTTTTTTCCTAAAGTATTCTTTAAACAATTTAAACTTAAAAGATGTAAATTTATTATTTTAACTGACTGATTTGTTTGGATGGTAGTAACAAAATGGTGTGTGTCCGTAACTTCCATTTCTCAAATACCTTTCATTTTCCCTCAATAACATCCAATTCTTTACACACAAACCAAAACAATTTTTCCGCACTTTTACCCTTCAAATGCCTTAAATAAAGAAAAAACAAAATTTCCATTTTTCGTCTAGAACAGCCAAATCGTCAACGAAGTTTATTTCCTCAAAGCAAGTTTACATGGTAATTTTTTACACCAGAAATATTCGAACGAAGCGCTGGAAATAATCATAGAACTATTCGATACTCTTCCAGCTCATTCTTCTTTTCCAAGACCAACACGAAAGAAGATTAATGTTCTTTTCTCGAAAAAGTTTTTAAAAAAAAGAAAGATAAAAGAAACAAAAAATTGGCTTAGATACTTTTAGTTTGCATGTTGCATTGTGTGATGAAATGTGAATATCTAAGAGTTTGAACACTTATCGCGTGGAAAACGCTGAAATCGATAGAACACCGTATTGAAAAATTCGAAGCACCCTTTCGGTCCTTTAAATTTCGAAAAAAATAATTAAAAAAACTTTTCTTTCTTTGTAAAGAAAAAAAAATTCCATTAAGATTAAGGACCCCTTTAATACTAGTGATGGATAAATCAATTGTTTTTTGACTATTTACTACATAATAAGCCTGGATGTCCTGGTTGGTAGAGTAATGAGCCTATGTCCAATAGATTGTAAGTTCGATCGCCTCTGACCGAAGACTCCCCATGTAAAAAATGGAAACGGGTGCACGCTACATCAGTCGGGGTCACAAAAGTCCACCAAGCAAAGAATATAAAGTCCCCTATATATTCTTCGCACCAAGTTCCCGTGACAAATAAATACCTCTAGGGGTACTGGATAGGAGATTGATCGTGCTCTGGTTCACTTCAAAATTGCAATATGTAGATTGATGGATGATATATGAATGCGTCCTCCCTGTAAAATGGGCTGTGACGTATATGCGGGGCAGAAATTGAAATCTTAGCCATAGAGGGCATTTTTGTGTTTGATTTCGCAACTTAAAGTATCGTCAGCACTAAACAATTAGTATACATGTCTATCTCTTAAGATTGAATCCTAGAAGGTGAAAATACGATTATAAGCTGGAAAGTTATTCAGGGTGGTCCGCTTTTTTATTTTGCGCACTGTACATACCTATGACCCTTGAAAAATACATTTCTGAGACTGTTCCATGTACAACAAGTATACACTATTTGACTTTGTTAGGCCTAACTAAATATTTTTTTTTCTTTAAAAATTTATATTTTATCTATAAGGAACTCATATTTCAACACTTGTCTGTGACGGTTTTGCTTAAAGGTAAGCAATATAGAGTATTATTTTCGAAGCAAATTTATTGAAAAAGTTTACCTAGTTACTAAAAAAAAGAAAAAAGTTCTCTAGCATTCGGGAAAAAAACATTGCAAGGTACAGATAGTGAGAATTTGTAATTTTGAATTTACATTTATTTAAATATTAAGTCGAATACTATGTTTTTATTTCGTACTGATAGGAATGAATAAAATATTCAGTATAGACACTCAGTCTTGCTGCGTTAGAAATGAGTTATCGAAAAATTTTATTTTTTCAACAAAATACCGATAAACCAGAGCATTTTTTAAAATTTTTTTTTTATCGAAACTTCGTTTGACTGGGCTTATCTTTATACACTGATTCTTTTTTTTTTCAAACTTTGTTTTAAATTACTTTTAATATCAAAATAATGCTTTGAGATAAGGGTTCTAGATACTGCAACTGTTTGATATGATTTCATTTTTTAAACACGTTTTTGTTTTCATGTACCTTAGTTTTACTCATGTTTTTCAGAAAGCCATATCTGAAAATATTTCCTTTTATACACTGTGCATTAAATTAAATTCACTATTTATATTTTATAAGATAACTTTTATATCTTAAAATATACATAGGTGTTTGTTTTCTGAAAAATTATATTTGGTTTTCAGATTATATATATGTATATGCAGTTTATAATTTTATTTAGCTTATCTGTTTGATTTGTCTTTTCATGAAAAAGACATATAATTGCACTTTTCTTTAAGTAATATATTTTACAAATAAAACAATGACTTGATTCTGCTAATTTACTAATTAAAAACTTGTTTAAAAACGAAGCTTTTTAAAATAAATTTTAAAAAAGGTGTATATTTGTCTTTAGAGATTAATTTTTAATAAAATAAAGTATGATTTGAACTTATATTATATTTAGATCCATATAGCTTAAAAAATATTTACATCCTCAAACACAGTTAAGAGCTAAAAATATACCAGAAGTTATATACGGCTTCATTAAGCTATATAATGTAAAAAATAATAGGGTCAAAACTACTAGAATATGGTAAAATTTATCTTATATCTGGTTAAATGGAAGCACCAGATATCTCGGTAATTTTTACCAAAGCACTTTAGTTATGACTTTTATAAAAGTAACAATACATTATGTTCTTATGTCAAGTGATAAAATTTGGTGAATGTGGTGAAATCTTTTAATTTCATTATGATGCTTTAGTTCATAAAAACTATCTGTTTGGATAAATACACTTTTTAGATTTGTAACTTCTACTAAAAGTGTGGTAAAAAGAACATTTTTTTTTTTTTGAAAATCAGAATTTCTTATAAACCATTACCATGTGAGCAGAAAATTGCCAAAAGGGAATGGTTTAAATACCTTATTTTTATTTATTTATTTATTTTAGCAGAAAAGTCATTACCATACATGTGAAGTAATTTTACACGAATTTTGTCTTCTCCTCTAAGAGCGTTTTCAGTTTGATTTCAAATAGTTTTTAAATAACTTTATAGCTTGAAGTTATTAAAACTTTAGTTTTAGTCCAGTTGATAAAATGAGAAATTTTGATCTTCACAGAAAGAGCAACCTATCCCAATAATAATAAGGGCACTATACATTTCCCCCCGACAACAAAAATATTAAAAAGAATATGTTTGAGCAAATACTATATATAAAACGATAGATGTGTGTATGATAATTGGAAATTCAAATATTACTATTTTGTCGAAAAATGGAAGAAGATATAATATCGTTCACGAAACAATCATAAATGGACTACGTAATTTCATCACAGATCATCAAAGATGGAGAAGATCATTATCAAGAGAGATTCTTGCTCTTGAGACTCATCAAGGAACGAGTTTTATGCGTCCCTTGAGAGGTAGAGTAGCAATCACGGAGAGATAAACAAAGGCTCTGAATTAAGGCACTATTACAATATGTCGTTCAAAAGAAAACGATTAAATTGTCATGAAGATGTTGATATAATGTCTTTTCTGTTGGAATTTGGTTTCTAAATGATAAATTTGTTTATATGCGTGTTTTTAAATCGATAATAAATTTTTTCTTCGCTTTAAAAATTCAGACGCATAATGGAAATCTAAAATTCGTTAAAAATAATATTAAAGTAGATATTAATAAAAAATAATATCAATAATTTTGAAAATTTTATGTGGTAGGGGAGAGTGGGGTCAATTGTAACAGGGTACGATTTTAACAAAGCAAAAATTTCGAGTGTCGCGTTCTAGATTTGGTTCCTAGGTGGCGCACAAGGTGTACTTAATAAATCTACATGTACACCCCTGCTGGCAACCATTTTTATGTACTTTTAAAAGAGTTACATCACAAAAGATATTTTCACGCTACGTAAGTACTTTTTTTTGGTATTAGAATATTATATTGTAACAAAGTAATTTTGTTTAAACAAATAAAAATTATTAACCAAATATGTAAGTGGACACCTTAATTAACATTTCAATAAAAAAATTAGTTTTGTTAATTAACTAGCATTGTTTTTAACAAATGAAGCTGAAATGGCGTCTTGGGGACGATTGTAACAATAAGTAAAGGGAAGATTGTAACAGCAGAAAATAAATAATCTTATGTTTGCAAACCATTACTTAACTCTTTAAGAACCACCAATAGTTTCCGATATCATTTATATTATGTTGCATGTGCATTATTTTATTTGTCACCTTTCACATCATAAATTAAAATTTTTAACCCTTTAAAGTTAAAAGTTTAACCCTTTAGGTCCTTGCTCGTTATTATTTTTACTCCTAAAATATCACTACTATTTTGATCAATAAAACAATATATCACAACTATGATAATATGTATAATTAACTATGTTTTAGTTGAATTTATGAACTGTTACAATTGACCCCGTAAGTGGGGACAATTGTAACAAGTACACGAATGTCAAAAATTGTTAATAACTAATATAATAACATTTAAAATAAGGTTTTTTTTTCTAGTAGAGGATAGTCTACTTTACTCGTCTGTCAATTAATACTAATAATATATTGGATTTTTTGTTAGTTAAAAATAATTAAGTAAAAAATGTTACAATTGACCCCACTGTCCCCTACATTTTATTAAAATTTTAAATATACTTATTTTAAAATAAATTAATTGAAAACCTTGTTTTTATTAATCTACAAATTAGTCATCCAGATTAAAGTATTTTACCTTATTTTATAATCGGTGTTGAGCAGCTGGCCCAATTCTAAGTTTACGACTGTCAATGTTCAATTTCGTAGCCTTGTAATTTTGAACGTATCCCAGAAGGTAAGAGAACTTCTGGATCAAGTAGTGGGATAAAGTAGCCTTCATGGAAGACTTTTTGATAGACCAAACCAACCTCAACGGAGAGTTCAACTCCACTTATGAGCTCTCAGTAGGGATGACGTAGCATGGCTCTTTACGTAGCATGGTTTGGACCAAGCAAATGTTTCTTAAAAATTTTAGGTATTTGTTTCTGGGTATTATGAGTATATTTTTAAAAAATGACGGTAACTTTTTAATTTGAAGCAAGTTTCAAATGAATTCCTCAATGCAAATAATTATAAGAAATTCGCACAGTGTCCTCCATTAGATTAACCATATATATGCTCTTAACATCACATGGTACAGACTAAACAAATGCTTCTTTATAAATTTTTAATGTTTATTTCTTCACATCTATGGGTATGTTTGAAAAATTTCACACATACTTCGTAATCTGAAACATAATTCAAATGAATTCATCATTGGAAAAAGTTACAATACATTTGCAAAGTGCCCCCCTTTATTTTTATATGTATGCTCTTAACGGAGCACTGATTGGACAAAAATTGCTTCTTAAAAATTTCACGTACTTATTTATTGACACATATGGGTATTTTTGAAAATAAAATGAGACTCACTTTATAATCTGAAACAAGTTCAAAACTATTTCGTCACTGCAAAAAATTTTAAAGAAATTTGCAAATTGTTCTTCGTTACGTTAATCATACATATATGTTCTTAACGTGAGTAAAAAAGTCCTTCTAAAGAATTTTGAGTTCTTATTTTTGAAACATGGCATTTTTTTTTTCAAAATGGCTCTCACTTTATAGTTTGAAATAAGTTTCAAAAGAATTCCTCATTACGAAAAATTATAAAAAAATTACAAATTGCTCTTTATTACGTTAACTGCATGTATGCTCTTAACGTAACATGGTTTGGAATAAACAAATGTTTCTTAAACGTGTTGAGTATAGAGAAATTTGAAGCTTACTTTATAGTCTGAAACAAGTTTCAAATAAATTCCTTATTGCTGAAAATTCTTTCAAAAATACCTATATGTGTCAAGAAATAAGTACTCAAAATTTTCAAAAAGGACTGTTTTTCTCCAAACGTGAAGAACGTGATTCTTCTACGTGAAGAACATATTTTTAGTTAACATAAAGGTAGATAATTTATGAATTTTTTCAAATTTTTGGAAATGAGGAATACTTTTGAAACTTTATTCAAATTACAAAGTAAGCGTCAAATTTTTTCGAATAAAGAAATTTTTTTCCCATTCTTTTGGAAAAGATAAGCAACAGAATTCTATAATCTTACTTAAGAAAAATCCTTCCCTTTAGAAAAGATAAGTAACAGAATTCTATAATCTTACTTATATAGAGCCGCGATGGCTCAAGGAATAGAGCGTTCGCCTTCCAATGAGGTGAACCGGGGTACGAAACCTGGCGATGGCTGGTTGTTACGAACTCCGCATTTGGCTTGCACCGACCACAGTGCTGACGTGAAATATCCTCAGTGGTAGACGGTTCATGGATTAGAGTCCCCTTGCAGTCAGGCTAACCATGGGAGGTTCTCGTGGTCATCCTCTCCATGTAACGCAAATGCTGGTTACTTCCATCAAAAAGTCCTCCACGAAAGCCAATTTTTTTTATCAATACTTGATCCAGGAGTTTCTTTGTCTTCTGGATTGAGTTCAAAATTACAAGGCTACAGATTTGAACATTTGTAGTCGTAAACCCAAAAGAATTGGGTTGGCTGCTTAACGATGGTTATAATATAAAATAAAATCTTACTTATATTATATGTTGTTACGAGCCAATAGTTCAGAGGTAGTCTTTATTCTTCCTGCACTATTTAAATAATCAGTTGACACAATTGTTTGTTTTTGCGAGTATATATAAAAACGCAACAGAAAATAAAATATATAAACATATATTTTTACCTTGAAAGCGTACCCCATTTCTTCTGACCATCACCCTTGTCCCTATATCGCCAGGCAATCGAGGACCCCGATCCTTTCCAGCACTTCTCCATCGAGGACCTCTCTCTTCAGGAGCCGCGAACTTCCGTGGATCATAATCAAACTGCCTTGTTCTGAAAAGAGAATAGGATAAATAATCACTCAAATCAGTTGTTAATAAAAAATAATTGTGAGATAAAAATTTAATTTTTACTGTAATACTGTTGACAGTAAGTGCGTGCACTGTAAAACACGGGTACTCAAATATCAAGAAACTTTGTTTTAGATGAAACCGATGTATGCACCCAGCAAACATTTCGTCAAAGTGAGGAAATAACTTTCTTCGCTTCTTCGAAGAAATGAATTTTGTCAAAATTAAAAAAAATATTCTGTACTTAAATTTTTTTCCGGAATAAAAAAACAACCTTGCAGTGCCTTATGTATCGAACTTTTCTTTTAAACACGTTAACATTAGCTTCATGCATCGAACTTTTCTTTTAACCACGTTAACATTAGCTTCATGCATCGAACTTTTCTTTTAACCACGTTAACATAAGCTTCATGCATCGAGCTTTTCTTTTAACCACGTTAACATAAGTTTCATGTATGTGGCACAACACTTTAAGGCAGATAAAACAGAGAGATAAATTACACCCATGCCCGAAGCGGGTTTCGATCCCCGGAACTTCCTGGTACGAAGTCAACTCCTTGACAACCATACACACCGGTCTACGATTTCATAACTTCATTTTCGATTGCCTAGTCTTTATTCTAGCTTCGTTATTCCAGTTAACGTTCTCCCACAATGCCCTTTGATCAATTTTAGAGTTGATTTTTCATTTTTGTCTCATATTTAAAAGTTCGCGTTCTTCAAAAATCGCTTGATTTCGGGACGAAATGGTTCTCAAAGTAACGAAATACTGGTAAAGAATTGCTGAATCGTCAAAAGTAAGAATTTTTTCTTGAGAGTTTGAACATTTCTTATATAAAGGGCGGAAATGCTTAATTAGATATTAAGTGTATTTATCTTTGGTTTTAGAAGATATTTTTAGATTTCCTTTTAGTGAAAGAAAATAATTAAATGGGAGAGAGAGCGAGGTTTATTTTTATAAAAAAATCATAAAAGATGGTAAAGATAATATCGAAATTAAAATTATTGCAAACTTATATAATTAATCAGCTAACATTCGTAGTATTCGTAGTATTTACTAAATCTATGATTTTAGCTGATATTAATAATTCACACCCGCTTAAAACGCTAATTAGGTTCCAGTTTAGTAAGGTAAATTAATTACATTTATATAAAGCGTAATTAAAACTTCTTACGTATATTCTTAAATAATTTGATTGTATACTCTTAATTATCAATTTCTGGAAAGATCGTAAAAGATGTTAAGAAGATCAAAGAGAAAGGAATAATAAATTTGCATTCGAGCTCCGATATTAAATTATAATAATCGCGCGCAAATATTGGAAACACAATCATTTGACGTAATTTGCAAATCTGCATCCTTTCTGTTTGATTATATTGTTACCACTGTGGAATTCTTAGGCTACGTGTTAACTTGTTATTATAAGGATTTGACTTAATGACAATTATGAAATATGGGCTGGATATTATTTAAATTACATTGTAGTTTATGGAAAGTGAATTTCATAAATTGGTTTTGTATAAAACGTGTTGCATTTTGTTTGGTCAAACAAATGGTAATTGTAGCAAATTAATATGTGTATTAAATTATTTTACAATAATTGAAATTGTTTATTTACTATTTAAAACTGATGAGTCAAAGAGGAAAATGTCCGTAAAATAGTCAAAATACACGAAGAAAAATTTTCTGGTAAAATTACGGTAAAGTTTGGTAATGACATTCCTAGCAAAAAAAAACTATAATTCTGGTAATCGAAACCAAAATATACCGTATTTAAACCGTTCAAGAGATAATTATTTAGCTCGTATGGTAGTGGTTCACCAGAAATTCTGGTTTTCAAAAGTATAGCTCTCATTATCACACGTATAGTAAATAATACAAAACTGAAAAGTAAATATAGCCAAATAAATGATTTTTATGCCATGCTCTACTGTATCATAATGAAATTTCCAAACTTAACCATATTTACCAAATTTCATCCTCTATTATAAAACCATATTTAATTTTACCAAAATCATTACCAGAGCGCTTCTGTAAGAATTTCCTAGCCTTTTGGTGTATCCATAGAGCCAGAAACACGGTACAAAAACTACCAAATTTTGGTAGTTTTAATCACATTTTTTCACAGGATGAAATAACAAACAGAAATCAACTATTAAATTATAATTATTTTTTTTTCAAATATCGTTATTACTGTAAATGCAATAACTGTTTAATTACTGCGAATGTGAATCACATAATGAAAGTAATCAAATTTATTTAACTTATGAACTTAATACAAGAATGTTAAAGTTTTTTACATTTATTATTTAGTTTTCTGGACTTATAATAATTTGTCCTTGCATTTCTAAATTCCATTTATACCTTTAATTTAAATAGTAAAATACTTTTTATTTCAATCGGCTAGTTTAACTTTAGAATAAGACCATATTTCCAAATCATTGGATCATTCTTATGCATTAATGAAATATATTGAATCAAACTATGTTTTGCCCAACTTTGATATTAAATTGAATTTTATAGGAAATAAATCTTTAATGGAATCAAATGATAATAAAGTACTTAAAAGTAAGTTTTATCTTTACTTGTTGAAAAAGTTTTTTTCTGTTAAATATGCATTTTTTATAGGATTAACCTCTGTAATTAAATTATTAAATTCAATTCATTACATTGACTAGTTTAATACCTTTTGGTGACGTCATTATGGGATTCATCGAAACAGTGACAGTAAAGTAATTGTATTGAATACTGTTCATTTTTCTACATTTTGCAATAAAAATAAAATTTTAGATAAATTAGCGAATCTTACTCTTAAATACTTGTTTGATGATGTATAACCATCGTTTTCATAATTTTTAAAAAATTCTTACTCTAACTAATATAGGCTAATAAAACTGGTTTTATTTTTCTGTGAACCAAAATTCTATATTTTAAGTCGTAGGTATTTTAGGTTGGTATTTTATTTACATCGCACTAGAGCTGCACAGTGGGCTATTGGCGACGATCTGAGAAATATAGCCGAGGAGGATCTGAGACATGCCATCAAAATTTTGATCTTCTGATGAGGGGATGGCTCCTCTGCTTTGGTAACCCGACTAACTGTGAGCATTTTACGGTAGAACAGTTTAACGAGGACCGATACCGCACACCCTCGGTACCTACTTAGGCTGATCAAAGTAGTTACCCACCCGCCTACTGACCACAATCAGTGATGCTTGATTTCGGTGTTCTACTGGCAACCGTGCTTTTTGTGGGACAAATTTTAAGTGTAAAATACGACTTATCATTATCACTCCTTCTAAGTTTAAATTATTTATTTTTTAATAAAATTAGAAAATGAAAATAATAAATAATTAAAATATATAATACATAAAAAATATAAATAATAAATAATAAAAATAATAATAAATTAGAACGAGAAATAAATGAGCATGAGTGAATTTGAAAAAAATGAGTAAGTATTTGACTTAATTCACTTCAGCGTTCTTATTATAGGAAAGCTCAGAAGAACGGTCATAATCAACTAGTTGTAAAAATTGTGTTTGAGTTAATTTTCGACAAGTATTGAAAAATGTATTACTTACAATTATAATGAGCAATGATAGTGAAGTATGGGAAAAAGAAACGTACTCAAATAAGGAGATAAAAAAATGTTCCTAATTTGTCTCATAATGCCTATTTTCATCATCATATTTGGATGCTTAGTAAATATTATTTTTATTTTCTTAAAATTACTATAAGTTAATCATAGTTTATATATTGTCATAAATTAAAAATATTTAAACTAAACATTATCTCTGAAACAGAAAAAAAAAATAGCACAATGTAACCCCTCGGGAACAACCACTCTTTGTTTTACAGTAAGATGATCATAAATGTAGATTTTGACATCGGATGTTTCGAACTTTTTACTTAATCTTTTGAGTGTACACAGTTAACTGTTGCAAAATTAAATAATAATACTGAAATATATCAAATATATCACATAAGTAACACAATAATTGGTAATTTATATGAACAATCGCAAAATGATTCCAAAAAATTTTTTAGCGTTTCTTTTAAAGCCTTATTAAGCAATTAGGACGAATAAATATTTTATTTTAATTTAGCTGTAATGTAATCAAGCAGCATAAATTAAATAATCAGCGAAGAAAAAAAGTTAATCGTGCATCCATATGATGCAGTTGTTAAAATTTAAATTAGAACACATAAGATTTAAAAGCGTTAAAAATAACTTATTGGTTCTTAAAAATTTAAATCAAAATTCAAAAATGAAATTCCCAAGTTTTAAAAATAAGTTACAAATAAAAATCGTTTCTTTTTATTTACTCAACCGCTGTGGGAATGTTTATGAAGAGGAATTATTAAAACAAATATATTTGCATCCATGTAATATAGTTATAAAAATTTTAATAAATCATCCATGTAATGTAGTTGTTAAGAATTCTAATCAGCATTAGTCAAAAATAGGCGTTAAAAATTAAATTCGAGCACATAAGATTTAAAAGTGTTTACTGTTTTCCAAGTTTTGAAAATAACTTAGAAATAAAAATCGTTTCTTTTTTACTTACTCAAGCACTGTTGAATTCTTATAAAGAAGAATTATGATACATCCATATAAGTTTAATAATTCTGATTATGCATCCATATAACTTAGTTGTTAAAAACAAAATTCCGACATTTAAAATTTAAAAGCGCTTCCTGATTTCCAAGTCTTAAAAGTAACTTAGAAATAAAAATCGTTTATTTTTTACTTACTCGAGCACTGTGGAATTCTTATAAAGAAAAATTATAATTTATCTATGTAGTATAAGCTCAATAATTATAATTATGCATCCATTTAATTGTTGAAAATAAAATTCGAACACATAAGATTTAAAAACGTTTTCTGATTCAGCAGTCTTAAAAACAACTTACAAATGAAAATCGTTTCTTTTTTACTTACTCAAGCACTGTGGAATTTTTATAAAGAAAAATTATAATTTATCTATGTAATATTAGTTTAATAATTAGAATTATGCAACCATATAATATAGTTGCTAAAAACAAAATTCAAACATAAGCATTTCCTGATTCCCAAGTCTTAAAAATAACTTACAAATAAAAATCGTTTCTTTTTTACTTACTCAAGCGCTGTTGAATTTTTATATAAGTTTAATAATTTTATATAAGTTTAATAATCTATGTAATATAAGTTTAATAATTATAATTATGCATCTATATAATATAGTTGTTAAAAACAAAATTCAAGCATATAAGATTTAAAAGCGTTTCCTGATTCCCCAGTCTTAAAAATAACTTACAAATAAAAATCGTTTCTTTTTTGCTTACTCAAGCACTGTGGAATTTTTATAAAGAAAAGTTATAATTTATCTGTGTAATATTAGTTTAATAATTATAATTATGCAACGATATAATATAGTTGTTAAAAACAATATTCAAACTTATAAGATTTAAAAGCGTTTCCTGATTCCCAAGTCTTAAAAATAACTTACAAATTAAAATCGTTTCTTTTTTACTTACTCAAGCGCTGTGGAAATGCTTATAAAGAAGAATTATAATTCATCTATACAAGCTCAATAATTCTAATTATGTATCCATTTAATTGGTAAAAATAAAATTCGAACATATAAGATTTAAAAGCGTTTTCTGATTCCCAAGTCTTAAAAATAACTTACAAATAAAAATCGTTTCTTTTTTCCTTACTCGAGCACTGTTGAATTCTTATAAAGAAAAATTATAATTTATCTATGTTATATAAGTTTAATAATTATAATTATGCATCCATATATTATAGTTGTTAAAAACAAAATTCAAACATATAAGATTTAAAAGCGTTTCCAGATTCCCAAGTCTTAAAAATAACTTACAAACAAAAATCGTTTCTTTTTTACTTACTCAAGCGCTGTGGAAATGCTTATAAAGTGGAAAAAATTGAAAGGGAAAACACAGAATGGCGCAAAACGGAAAAGCACTCTGGAGAATTGCGCACGACCAAAAAAGAAAGAAAAATTTCATGTCCTGAGACAACACTTTTCCTTGTGGAACTTAGCGAGATATTTTTATTTCAATGGAAACAAATATTTTTCAATATAAAAGTGGAAGATAAGGAGGAAAATGAAAACATCTTTGATATACAAAATCGATTCATGAACAAAAAAAAAAGTATCAAAAGTAACAGCTTGAATCTGAAATTCGAAATAAAGTAAGATAGCAACGGTTTCCTTTTTTTAAATTTAAATGGTGGATCATATTTCCTTTTTAAACGTTTTGCTGATATCATAGTATTTAGATCAAACGTATTTGGTGTGATATTTAATAGTTAAAATTTTGTGTCAAAACAGTATTTCCATTTTCGAAAATGAGGGATATTTTTAGCATCAATTTTAAAAAGTTGATTTTTTTAATAATTTTTTAAACTTTTTTTTAACAGCGATGATCAATTTTATTTATATATGAAGTTAAGGATATTTCTGAGCCAAAATACATAGGAAACAAAAATCATAGTGTAATCTGGTGTACAATGTTTTAAGGAAAAACTTAAGACGTATTCCAATGGGATGTTTTCCGTTTTGATTACCCATAAAAGCCTTTAAAATATCATTAAAGTAATAAAAGTGAACAATAAACAAAAACTTATAATTAAGTAAAATTTCAATCTGAGACATTATTAGTTTTTCTATTTTCATGTAATTATGCAGCAATCATGTAATAATAGCGTTATTTGTGATAATCATGCAATTACATTTCAACACAATTTTTTGAAGAAGAATTATAATTATGAAAAACATAATTTCCAGAATAAACTACATGAACTAAACAAAAAAAAAAACAATTTGCCAAACAAATGGCTTGAGTACAGTATATTTTGGTTTTATTAACTAAAATTATGTTTTTTTTTAAAAAAAATAAATAAAAAAAAACCATAAATGTCATAATTTTGAATACGATAATTTTACCAGAATTATTTCCTTCGTGTATTTTAATGTTCTTGGGGAATTTAATTTATTACCTTTTGAAACATTGAGCATTATTTAGTTTTATGAGTTACAAAAACATTAATAATTAAATAGATAACGGAAATTTCATTTTGTTGTTTAAAAAATTGACTGAGAGTTTAAATAAGTGATAATAAAGCCTATAAACTAGCCTTTACACGCACTAAAATAATGCATCGAATATTAATTATTATTACTATTAAGATTACATTATCATTATTTTAAGCAGGACCCACCATACTCGTTCTTACAAGCAAAGATAAAGTTTGAAACAAGTTAGCTATTGTTATTTCTATGTGCAGAAATGCATGCAAAAGCAGAAAAATTTATATAATAAATCTTTTTGACTAATAAGACTAAGCCTAATAGAGTTTGAAATCGAAAAACTGTGTTAAAATAAGTGAAAATATTCTTTCACAGATTAGTCGTAGTTTAAGCAAGTATTAGTGCATATTGTTCCAATTAATGTATTAAGTATAACATAAAAAGGTTAATATGTCATAATATAACATAAAAAAGTTAATATATCATAATATAACATAAAAAGGTTAATATGTCTTAATCTAACATAAAAAGGTTAATGTGTCATAATATAACATTAAAAGGTTAATATATCAAAATATAACAGAAAAAGGCAATAGTTTTAAAGTGTATTTATATCGTATATTACCTTATTTTACCTAAAGAGGTTGAGAATTTCCAGATTTTCCATAATATTTTTTTAACTTGATACTGTTCTTTAAAGCAGAACTGTGATGGCTGAAATGTTCGATTAGAATACAACTCCGATTCTGGGCTTCGCGAAATTTCAAACTAAAAATATCTTTTATTTAATTAATTAAAAATAATTGCAAATTATAATCTTAGAAAATTTAATTAGAACTAAAAAGCTTACATGAAATTTATTATGAATATTGCATAGAGTTCTTCAAATAAGTCTCTTCAATATTCATAATAAAAGTTCAATGTTCTATTTTAATTCTTGGATTTCTCTACTTAACGTAAGAAAATATTTTGCTTACACATTTTTCAATTCCTAGATGGCAGCACCATATATTTCTATAATTTGTGTTATACTGCTTCCCAATTAAATAAAAAAAAAATTGTTTAAGGATTATCACGATTTTAAATGACTTATATTCCATATTAAAATAAATTTCAGTTAAAATATGCTATTTAATTTTAAATTTGAAAGTCATAAAATATATAAATAAAATTTGATGAAATACAATAAGAATGAAGGGTGTAGTAATATTTTATTAAAACCGTATTAAACTGTTTTATATTTTATGTTCATTACTGTATAATATGGTTGGTCTGTGCATGGAAATACGAGAGAAAATATAATTGTGATAATATAATCCGAATTAATATTGTTGTATATTTATTTGATCAAATATATATTTTTTTCTCCATGAGGGAAGGACTTGAAGAGTTTAATTCCTTCTTAAATTGTCTTTAAATGTGGAGAAAAGTATACAGATTTTTCATCAGTATCATTGTTTCAATTACTATTAATTAAATGCAGTTTTTTGTACGCTATTTTTTTTAATTAAAAACTGATTTAAACTGATTCTTTAAATTTATTAAATAATTTTTTGATATTTCTAAGCCTTTTTTTAAAAAAAACGAATAAAAAAAACTTACGAACAATACGCAATTTATTTTTTGTTCATTTCGAGGAATTAATTTGATGCCATGACTTAGCACAGTGATTCCTAGTCATTATGATCATAATTACTGTAAAGTATGTTTTTAATGGTATTTAAATAATTTTTTTTCTATTTGCGGATATATGAGGGTGTATGTATGTAGCCTATATACTGTATGTAGCCTATATAGTTTTGTAATCAGTAAGATAACGCAAGTAATTAACTAAGCCTTTATTCTTTTATTAACGATAATGGTTCAAAAAAAAACCCTCGAATTTGAACTAAGTTATTAAAATTACATTTTATTTAAACTTTTCTTAGAAGAGTTTCATATAATCTTACTTGTTAACTGTTATAAATAAATATTAGTTGTTCTTTTAATAGCTTTAATCAATCTTTGCGTCAAGAATGCGGAATTTTATGAAATGCAAAATAAATTGTTTCATTCTTTCTTTCTCCTCTTTATTAATTTTTTATTGGAATTAAATGTAGGAGACTTTTTTTAAAAATTATTTGTTTTCAAATAAAGGCCTTCTTTTGTTTTTTGTTTATTTAAATCAATAAAATCAACAATCGTAATCATTTTTAGATATATCACTGTCGATATTATAAAATATTACTAAAATATTTTCGACCTAACTAAACATTAAATGTTATTGGCCTGATTAAATGTTATGAGTTATTTTTGGTCATTTTAATTAATATCAATAACAATAAAATAAAACTTTAAAAATATATGCTTATGTAGAAAATTAAACTATGTTTTAATTTGAAGGAAACGTATGTACCTTCCCATGGGGTTGAAAAAATTCTTTACAACAGTCATTTTCAACAGTTTTAATTTAAACACATATTTCTGTTAAATAATTCAAAATTTGTATAGTTGAAAAAAATCTATGTTTATGATAACCAAATTACCACAAATATGATGAAATGTTATTTTTATCCAATGCGCATTCTCAGTGAGCTAAAAAGAGTTTTTTTGTTAAGTTCAGTAATTATATTACAATTCAATAAAAAAAATTTAAAAATTAATTTGTATAAATATAATTTGATGAAATCTAAAAAATTCAAGAACCGGAAAGCAATCTTATATGTAACAATTATTTCTTAGTAAGGCAAATTACGTCCCTAAAAATGTATATACCCATTTTCAAATGACAAAAAAAAAAACACGTCATGTAATTCAGTTTGCAATTTAATTAAATTTTGGTTTAATGAATATTATATTAATAACTGGAAAAGTTTCATTAAATATCTTATAAAGTTCGTAAAATAATTTAAAAACTTTAAACAAATCATAGTAAGGTTTTTGAAACATGAATAAATAGTTATAAAAGCACAGTTGATTGTTTTGAATAAAAGTAGAAAGTATAATATTTTGAGAATTTTCTCTTTAATGCTAGAAGTACTGAACTTTTTCTTCATTGAACAACGAGGATGGTACAAATCTGCATCAATGATAATATTTTTTTTAAAAGAAGCAAATGAATTAGATTAGAAGGATATAAAAAGTTAATAATTAATAGTATTTATGCATCTTATTTATTCAAGGGCTATAGTTATTTTGTAGGTGACTAGTATGACCAAGGAGTTGCAATGGACATGGACTTTTTAAATTATTGATCGAATTTCGTCTGAGAGATATCGTAGATTGGAGATACTGATAAAAATTTCCGAGTGCAGTTGCATAATAGCATTGTGAATACTTCAATAGAAATTTTTAACATATGGTTTATAAGGTGTTAGTAAGGTAAGTTTTCTATTTACTCTTTTATAAATAAATCTTATTTTCAGAATTTCAACAAAAGATGATAATATGTTATAAATAATACGACTGGCCGTGGTAGCCTGGTTGGCAGGGAGCTGGACACATGTTCGTGAGAACGGGAGTTCGAATCCAGCCGGCCGAAGGCTCTCCGTGTAGTAAATGATGAATGGTGCACATTAAATTTGTCTGGTCACGAAGTCCTCCATGTTCCCATAACAACTCAATACTCCTGGGGGTACAGAATTAGAGATTGATCGTTCTCTGGTTCAGGTCAAAATTACGAACTGTGGATGAATGAATGGATGTATGAATGGGTCCGCTCTATAAGCGGGTGTAACTTATGGCTGTAACAGAAGTCAAATTCTCGGCCATAGATGGCGCCACTGGAAAACGAGAACAAACGCACCTCCGGCCGGCAACAACAACAGCAATTATACGGTTTCCAGTAACTATTTTGATATTATATTTTGCTCTGTATAGTTTCAATTGACCAGGATTAGGCATAAGCGTAGAGATAGATACATGGTGTGGATGTTAGTGTTGATATTTCTACATAGCCCCATACAACATTCAAAGGAAGAAACATATCACATTTCACATTATTTATTTTCTAAATGCGAATTATTATGTAGAATAATTTACCTTTACAAATGGTAATATAAATCTCACGTAAACAAAAATAGTATGAAACCATTATGTTAATTCATTCTTTTAAAGTTTTTAAGAAAATTTAAACGCGATATTTTATCACATTTGTTAAACAAATTGATTGAAGATGGAAAAAAAAAACTTGCACTGGATATTTATTTTTTGTTATACATTAAACTAAAATAGGACATCAGTCAATGGTCACGTTTTCTTTTGCGACTTCTATGCATTGTTCCAGTGAAGATGTAGTTACATTTCTCCAGTTTTTTCCATTCGGACTAGTTTGTCATCGAATTTAAACTGTGGTTAT
This sequence comes from Parasteatoda tepidariorum, assembly GCF_043381705.1. Classification (NCBI taxonomy): domain Eukaryota; kingdom Metazoa; phylum Arthropoda; class Arachnida; order Araneae; family Theridiidae; genus Parasteatoda; species Parasteatoda tepidariorum. The sequence continues at coordinate 44,808,435 of NC_092209.1, read as the reverse complement.
TAAAATAAATTAAACTTGAAATTGGTTCTGTGCTTTCAAATAAATCGAATATAATAATGGTTTTCAAATGTATTGTTTAACATTCGAAAAATCTTTCTTTGTATATTAAAATGTTCTATTACAAAATAGTATCAAACTCAAATATGTCACTATTGATTTTCCAATAAGGCATAATAAGCAATTCATTTTAACTTTAGACATGGCTTTCTGAGTTGTAAGGTGTTGTCCCGTGTTGTGGGGCTAGAGAGTATAAAAACAACCACTTCTAACAATAATTGTAGAAGATCCGTGGTGGCTCAGGGGGTGGAGTGCTCGCCTCCCAATGAGTTGAACCGGGTTCGAATCCCGGCAATGGCTAGCTGATTCAAATTCCGCATCCGGCTTGCACCGATCACAATGCGGACGTAAAAATATCCTTTGTGTTAGATGGATCATGGGTTAGAGAGCCCCTTTCCGTCTGGTTAATCATGGGAGGATTTCGTGGTTTTCCTTTTTATGTAACGCAAATGTGGGATAGTTCCATCAAAAAATCCTCCACGAAGGTAAATTTCTTCCAATACTTGATCGAGGAGTTCCTTTGTCTTTTGGATTGGGTTCAAAATTACAAGGGTACAGAGTTGAACATTGGTAGTCGTAAACTGAAAACTTCGATCGGCTGTTTAACAGCTATTTTAAAATGAAATAAAAAAATAATTGTGGAAAAAACGAAATAACATTTTAATTCCAGATATAAATCCGAATGCATGTAAATACCAAAATTAGTGTTAAGAAATACTTCATGGGTCAAAAATAATATTAAATATAGTTTTTGTGACAAATTTTCAAAAAATATCTACACTAGCCCCCCATTTTTTCTATATTTGTTACAAATATAGTTCAATAAAATATAATTCACATAGAATTACTTATTTTACAACATAGATTACGTGGAACAGTTTCAATACCTACAAACTTAAGTTAAATGTGTGGTAATCAAAACTATAATTTTGAAAATCAGAAGTCCCGGAAAGCAGTTACTTTGTAAACGGAAAAATTACCAGATGAATGGTTTAAATACCGTATTCCTCGGTTTTATTAACTAGAATTACGGTTTTTATGAAGAAAAAAATTAAAGAAATCTCAATTACCATGCTGTGCCGTTATCTTAGCAGAATTTTTTTTTCTGTCGATAGATATATTTCGAATTAAAACCAAAGGAATATATAGGTGTGAATAAATACAAGAGGAATAATTTATGAGTCATTATTGTTTTGTTAAATGTGAAGTTTAAATTCTTCACTCCGGATAAATTCTTGTGTTATACTGCATATTTAACTTAACTTGGCATCAGTGCTTCTCATATTGATTTTACGAAACATAGATTTCCAACACTTTGTTCTTGCATTTCAATTTTAATTCTCAAATATAAACATACATAATCTGCTAAATCTCTCCCTTTTAGCAACGCAATCTGTGATTTGTTAGGCATAAGCTATAAAACGAATTCCCTGTTTTGGTCACGTTTAAAAACGTGTCACGTGGCTCGCACCAGGACAGTTTTAATACCATGCTTGAAAATAAAGGCATCATAAAAAGGGTTTCAGTGTCCAGGGGATCAGGTATAGTGTCACGTTTACCGGTTCATTTTGAAGTTTTATAGTCTTTTTTCTAAGAAAAGAGATTGGCGGGAACGTGATATAATTCAAGCGTAAGCTTTGAATTTACCAGCTGTTATACATACTAACAAAAGCTTATTTCATTTATTTATGGTGAAAAAATCTACGGAAGCCGAAAATTTATTCAATTATTATTTAAAATTAAGATTATGCTGAATATTTCTAGGAAAGAAAACTAAAAATTAGAATTAATTTTCTTTTTTTCACTTCAATTGAATTTTCTTATAGGAAAACCTGGATTCCAATGAAAAATTCCATAATTTGTTAGAGTTGGAACATAAACTATCAAATCCGGTATTGAGTATACAAAACCAGATAATTGATAATGCTTATTTTTTTCGCCTCTATATGTTGGAGAATAATAAATAAAATGCTTGAATCAAAACTATTAGTACGCGGAGAAAGAAATGGTAAAATTACAGCTCTCTATGGTAATGATATTTCCAGTAAAAAAAACAACAACATAATTCTGGTTATTAAACCAAAATTTCTCTGAAGAGAAATTTGGTGGTGCAAATGAAAACAATAACTGGAGAAGGAGATTTAACTTTGAACTGTACAAGATTCATAAACAACCTGATATTATTAAATACATAAAAATAAATAGAATGAATTGGATGGCCCACGTGATTCGAATGAGTGATGACAATACAATAAAAAAGATACTGCTTTTTAGACCCACTGGAACAAGAAAGAGGGGAAGGCCGCGGTTGAGATGGGCTGACTCAGTGGAGTCTGATTTTCTCGTAATTAATGAAAAGAATTGGAGATCAAACGTGAATCAGAAGTCGTCATGGAGAAATCTTCAGAGGAAGGCACTGGCTCACACTGAGCTGTCTGGCCAACTATGATGATGATGAAACCAAAATTTATGGTATAAAAACCATTCATTTGGTAATTTTAAGCTCGTATGGTAATGATTTACCAGAAATTCCGGATTTCAAAATTATAGTTCTTATAACCACATATCTAGTGAAAAATACAAAATTGAAAAATTAATTTAGCTGAACAAATGATTTTGATTTCTGTAAGTTATCATGATCAAATTGAATAATTTGACAACATTTACCAAATGTTATCATATATTCGTAATATAAAACCATATTTTATTGTTAATTTTATTAAAATCATTACCAAAGGGTTCAAGTAAAAAACGCCGTGTTTTTTAATGCTTCTATAAAGCCACAAGTTTACATATTCTGGTTATTTTGATAACAGCTTTTATTCTCAGCTTATTGTTAAAATAAGTAATTGTGAAAAAAAAAAGTTTCTTTCCTGATTGGTAATTTTTCTTATTAAAGTGCTTTTATTTTATAATCTATTATTAATTTGCAGTTTTGGATACAAAGTTTGTTGGTTTACATTTGATTCGTAATAGATATTAGTTTTTCGTTTGATATAATTATATCAGTTATAACTTTAAGTAAAATTGCTTTACAACCCACAGCAAAATATGAATTTTAGTGATCAATGAGGTCATACGCCAAGCAGAAAAAGTTATTGTCTCATTAATCAAAAAGGGTTGTCTCATATATTGCTTAGTTTGGGAAACATAGCAAGCATGCCACAGATGAGAGAAAAGTCGTCTTTGTTTATCGGACTTTAATGTTGCAAGTATAACATTCTGATGATTTGTTTCATTGCCTATGCATGCTTATATTTCGTTCTAATGCTGCTATTATGAAAATAAGTAAAATATATTGATATCTAGCATGGTATTTACCCTAACTTATGCAATTTGTTGTGCTGATTTCTAAAATGAAAATCTCTTTGCTCTATAACGTCTGCTTTGAAGACTATGGCAAAAATTAATTTTAATGAAATTGCTTGCATCGGGGACAACAACAGCACTTTTTCTCGTAACAATAGCACAAAAAAATTGAGAAATTCTTAGTAGAGAATGATACTATTTGATACCGTTTAGTTATTCAAGATTTAATATCTAACCTTTAAAAGGAATTCAGCGCTGATGCACACTTCTGATTCAAGATGTATTTTTGAAGCTGCATATATGTATTTTACGAGTGTGTATATGTAGTTTATGTCACATTTACACTTTATGTATCGTAACAATTTACTCTTTTATTGCAATCTAATCTTTTAATTTTCTTAAAAAATTATTATTTAAACTATTATTATTTTTGAAGTTGCATAAATGTATTTTACGAGTGAGTATATATAGTTTGTGTCACATTTACACTTTGTGTATCGTAACAATTTACTCTTTTATTTAAATTTAATTTTTTAATTTTCTTAAACCTTTATTTCTTTTTTTTATATTGCTGCTTATTTTATTTCACCTTTCGTTGAACAGCCGACCCAAACATCCGACGTTTGGGTTTACGACTACTAATGTTCAACTCCGTAGCCGTGTAATTTTGAACCAATCCAGAAGACAAGGAAACTCCTGGATCAGTACCCTCAGAGGTATTGATTTGTTATGGGAGCATGGAGGACTTCGCTATTCGACAGATTTAAAGTGCATAAGTCACCATTTACGCCAGTCTTCGGTCGGCGAGGATCGAATCCGCGAATTCTTGGACACATGAGTCCAGTGCCCTACCAACCAGGCTATCCCGGCATCTATATAGCTGTTTAATGTATATTAACTTTCTGTTCGCCCTTCCTCGATTGTCAGCGCGGTAATTGCACTTCCTGTACCCTTTTTTACCGGCCTTTCTTTTTTTTTTTTCATTAATTTTTTTAAAGGGGCCTAACTTAACCAATCCCTCTCATCTGATTTTCAATTTCTACCCTCTTTAAATTTAATTGGCTAACGCCTTTCTGTTTCTACAGCAGTAACGAATTTTTTAAGATACTTTTTACATTAATTCTCTCTCGTGCATGCTGGTTTGGTGACCTCTGGCGTATCCTCTGCTCTCTCTCCGAGATGCGGACTTATGTCCGTATCGAGGGGATTGAATTTTTTTTATCATTTTCCTTAGCCTTTAATTTTTAATTAAATCCGCAAACCGTAATTAATTTCCTTAAATTAACTAATTTCTGTAAATTACATTTGTACCATTAATTCCCTGTAACTTTAAAAAGACCCTCTCAAATTTGAACTTTCTTTCTATATTTATCTTTTACAGCACTTAAATTTCTCTCTCTTTTGCATTTTATTTTAATGCATGACCCTTTTTTTAAAAAATTCTCGTGTCCCCCATTTCTAATAAAGGCTTTTCTTTGTGTTACTAAATGTGTCCAAAGATATTTTACTAAATAATATGCTAGTTTGTTTATGATTAAATATTGTGAAGTTATAAAGAAATGTGTGAATTCATTTGTCTTCATTTAGAGATTTTTATTTCTCTTATTTCTCCAGTATGTGGTGAGTACTTTTATCTTCGCATACTTTGTGGCCTAAATGCAGATATAGTTAACTGAGGCTTCAGCACAAGGTGGAAGTTAATACTGTTAAGGAAGCAACACGTTTTATCTGAAAGCCTTCTCATTCGAGTGAGGAGAAAATTGGAACATACAGGTACCAGTTTGGCTTCCTTGTAAGTAAAAGAGCTAGATGCTAGGCAACCTCTAGAATATGGGAGATGTAACTTAGATGTTTATTATCGATTGCTGTTGCATGCATACATACAGAGCTGAGAAAATAATTACAAATTTAATAACCTAAATATTAAATTCTTGGTCACTTTAAAGGCTCTTAAGGCTGCTTTTCGAACTCTCCGCCGTAAGATGAAATGCTTTTTTGCGAATAATATGCTATTTTTATAAATGCTGTGAGTTTAAAACTGTTGCACATGACTGGTAGGTCAAGTTTAACCTATCTAAAGCCAGCGCTGTCTACGCTTATTTTGGAAATGGTGCAAAACTTCAATATGGAGAAAAGCCACAATTTTGTGAAAATGAATTGCGTTTGCTGTCTAATTTTTTAATATTTAAAAGCTTACTCAAATGCTGCATTACCTGGGATCATAAAAATTTGCAAAAACTGAGAATAGGGCAGTGATTTTGATAAATTTCCTCTAGGTGAAAAAATGTCGCCAAATTGGTGGTTTTTAAAAAAAGTTTAACAACTGTTAAAATATTTAATTTAATGTGTGTGAATGTGACCCGCCCTATAAACGGGTTGTGGTTGGGTGAATGGCGTGCAGAAATCGATTTCCTGGCCATAGATGGCGCCACTGAAAAACAGGAACAATCGCACCACTGCCTAAAACAGGCATACGACAAAAAAAATTAATTTATTTCTCCGTTCTAAATCCTAAATAATTCTTCACGGCAAGATGATATATCTCTATAGTTTAAAATTATAGCATTGCTTCAAGTGTAAGGCACTTAAACACTTAGTTTCTTTTTTATTCTCCAAGGCGACAGAGCTTCGTAAAACAATGTTAAATAATACGATTAAATTATTATTTTGAATGAAAAATAAAGCTCACAGGTAATACCTGTCATGTGGTGGTAATGGTGGGACCCTATCTTCTGCAGCTTGAACCTCCTGATGGTTGTTGTAGCGTCTCAGATCTGCTGTATCCACCGACTGAGACGTAGGCAACCCCCTAGGTCTGGAGGATGGCTTCTTATTGTTGTCATTGGTGGGTCCTCCTTTCTTAGATCCTCCTTCCCCACCGGCAGGGCCCCCTTTCTCCTTCTTCGAACCACCATGAGTTGGGAGACTTGAACTCCGGTGGATTGTGAAGCGCTTGATACTAAACGGCATCTTCATTACTGCAAGAAAACATGCAAACGTCTATTATCTACTTCACGCGAGGTGAATTAAAAAAAAAAGGAAAATTATCAATAAATGAATACTAAGAAATCATACACAAAACTGAAAGATATATATTGATGCAAAAGCTACAATAATTCCAAATACAGTCAAACCTCGCTATAATGAACCCTCAAGAGAGCGAAATTTTGGTTCACTATAACCGGGAGTTCTCTATATCCGTGTCGCAAACATTTTTAAATAATGATACCGAACTCCTTTTTATTATACATTATTTAAATAAATGACCAATGAAATTAAATACAAAAAGGACTGAAAAATGCGTAGTGACAAAAAAGCTCGTAATCTTTAGCTGATGGAGGCAAAAATTTGTCCCTACACCTGGGTTGGAATTTGCTTATGGATGGAAAAGTGAGATAAAAGAAGCAAACAAGAAAAAATGCTTCTCGCTACGTTCCACTCAATAGATGGTTTTAAAAATCAGTATAAGCATTTATTTTGAAGTAGTTTTCAAAATTATTTTTTAAAAAAATACGGAAAAAAATCTGTTGAAGACAGAAAAAAGTTCATAATATCCAACTTTTTTTCAACACTTTTTTAGTTCTCTATTTATCCACAAAAAAATAACATTATGCGTGTATAGCAAGGCACGGGACAGAACATTTCCTTCACTATATCTGGGAGTTCACTATAAACCGTGTTCACTATAGCTGGGTTTGACTGTATTATTTATTTATTATTATTTGTTGCTCTTGACGATGGCTTTACGTAGTTAAATTAAACAGTTTTTATAGTTCATCCCATGAGAATAAAAAATTCGACTGTTTTCACTTGGCATTATAATACCCAAATAGCAGCCAATATATCAACTAGTGGCCAACTAGTTGATATATTGTGAGCTTTGTACGAAATCTTTGTGACATGTGTGACAGCAGACAAGAGCAACATTTTTGAGCCCATGATAATTTTAGCCCACTGTCCACTAATTCTCTCCTTTTGCAAGACCGAAAGATACCTATTTCCACATTATCTGTATTAAAATTGCTCAATACTGGTGCTTTTCTAATATTTATCAATGATATCTATATAATGCTTTGCACCTGTATTAGTATATATGGAACCTAATACATACCCTCCAACATTAGAAATACATTCAGTGGCAGCAAACGAAAGCAAAATTTTTGAAAATGGCTGGAATTACAATTCTCATAAGACCTTAATAAGAACTTTAGAGCATACGGTCATCTCTCTATCTGACATTTAATATACTGTTTAAAATATTTATAAATATTATGAAACAAAAGTTCTTTTTACTCTAATTTATTAAAATATTAAAACACACTATATTTGCCTTTGCTGGAAATAATATTTTCTGAAACTACGAAAAATCTGTTACTCATAAAATCTGCAGCAATTACCATAATAGCAGTAGTGAATAATACCAAAATCAATTAAACGTCATTTACGTCAATATAAATAAGGCGGTTTTCTATGGTTTTCCTTTAAACAAGTAAGTACTTTTTTCCATTAACTTTGCTTTTAAGAACATAGTCCATTTTTTATTTAAATTAATAATGTTATCAATATCAATTAGACTTCATTGGCGTCAATTGCCGTTGTGAATTTTTACCCTCTCTTTAAACGAACAAACATCTTTTTTTCGTATTAACTTCGCTCTTTTGTACATAGCTTATTTATCTACACAAGCAAAAATATATCATGGTAAGAATAAAATGCGTAACAAATAATAAATCTGAGTTAAATAAAAGACGTAGACGAGAAATTATTAACGATCAACAAATTCCATGTGTGATACCGGGTTGTATTTAATTAACTTCACATTAATTAACATTTTAGCTCACGTAGAAACTTAACTCAACTTTAACACGCCATTTTGAATAGAAACGATCAGCTGACACTGACGTCATTGGTCACATGTGTGGGTATCATGATCTTCTTGAAGTGCAAATACCCAATTACAGCATATTACCATTATTAATTAAGTTTTATTATCATTAACAATATGACGATTTCCTACTGTTCCTTTAAGAAAATAAGAACCTAAACTATTTTAAGTTTGTTTTAAAGTACAAAGCATATTTTTTATTTTAGTATCTACCTATGAAATAAATTAAGTAAGCATCATTGGCATCAATAACCGTTTGGAGATTTTTTACGCTTCTCCTAAGCGAATTAATACCATTTCTTTATTAATTTTGCTTTTTTGTACATAACTTATCTATTTAACCGAATTTTTGTTGATTTTAAGCTATTTAATTTTATAGAAACACGTTTAAAAAGCATAATTATAATGAAATTAAACATGCAGTTACAGTTAATGAATGAAAAGTTGTGGATGAGGTATGAAAGAGTTACGTATTCGTTGTCCAATGTGAAGAAAGTTCTAGAAATAGATATTCTTTTGCACCGGCAGGGATAGAATAATGAACCATTATATTCGATGCTTGGTGATGTATCCACTATGGAAAAAGTTACATATCTCCGAAGTGAGTAAGGAAGCTTTATGTAATAACGGTATAAATTAATGGTAAATTCGTTCAATGAAGTTCGTTTCAATTACGGACACTAGTCTTTTTTCTCAAAGAAAGAAGCTGGGAGTATAAATTGATGGTCAATTCTGATAATTTTATGGAAATTATTTTGAGTGCAAGATTAGATAGGTTACTCACTAGATGAACTTTTTAAGAATTTATCCCCCCTTATAATTCTTTAAAATTGCATCTTACAACTGATCATGTTACTAATATTAAAATTGCATCGACACTCCGTAAACTCCAAATTTATGCTTATCCAGTCATACTCTTAATTAACGGAGAGTTTTTGAACGCTCTTTGTCAAATACAATATCCATGCGTTAACTAACTCAGCAAGTCACACAAGCGAATGAGGTTCTTTTCGACTGGAGCACAGATTTTGAAACTAAGATTTCTCACTTTCTTCAAAAACTCACCAATAACGAGTTTTAGCACATTTGTTAGCTTTTTTGTTGTTGTTTCCAACCCCAGCTGGGATAGCGGAGCTATACCAGATACATGAGGCTGTGAGTCTTCAAAAAGTCGAGGAAAAGGAGAGGTCTCTCAAGAACCTCTTCCATGGTGAAATCCAGGCAATCAAGTATATGGTGAGGACTAGCCTCGCTGGAGTTGCACTTTTTACAAGATGGAAAAAGTTTAATTTGTCCACTGAAAGTGAGCCTCTTAGTATGCCCACTGATAAATCTACAGGTAGCGGTTTGGTCGGCACGTGTACCCTGAAAATCAAGGGCTCCTCCAGGACGCTTGCGGGGATACCAATTGTGACCCGGTGGAATAAGCCAAGCTTTATTAACTTTAGATTTGAGGATAGAAAACAATTCAGAGTAAGTGAGGGCCGTGTTTGGAGAGGCTGGGAGGGAGGTACCTTATTTTGCCAACTGATCTTAAACAACTGTTAGTTTGTTTAGCTACGACAGCTGGTCTAACTTTTAGACAGAGTTTGCGCACTTTTGATTTACTTTAGTACACTGTTAGAAATATTTCTCTGAAAAAAAAATGGTTGAATAAAAATTTATTTAGTTCATATTTTACCACATTCAATCAAAACAGTCAAATTACCATAAATAAGATTGAAGTCAAACTTTTAACTGATATGAAAAGCCATTTATTACTTGCTTTCCCCTAATACGGTGAAACAACCAGAATTTTATCGCATCAACTAGATACAATTAATAGAACCACCTAGTTTCCTACTGATGGGTACATATTATAGCCAAAAGAGCTAATCTGTCAATATCATGATAGACAGGGAAGAGTCTCGGCGCTGACACCACAATATTTCCTCCATTCCTTTCAACACATGAACAGATTCCAGTGTCCTGTACTCCCCAATTAAAGAGTTTGGTCTGTTAGAATGCGATAATCTCCTTTACGGATAAATGGTAGAACTATAAAGCTGCTAAGCTATGTCCAGTTGAACTTCTTTTCTACGGTTTTAAAAACATGTTAACAGTAAATGGCTAAAAAAAACGTACAGTTTTGAATTCATGGTTTCTGTTTAATCCATATCAGTTGTAAACGGTTTCAAGACCATAAGAATTAAAAATGTTCTTTACCATAAACTTTACAGTTAATTGGATAGACAGACTGCTGCTGATTATTTTACTATATAAATTTTAGGATGACCACTCTAACAGTGTATTTAGGTGGATAAAGGTGTCAAAATATATAAGGTCACAATAATGATTTACATGGGCAAGAGCCTGTATTCTAATATTTCTTTTTTACGTTCTTATTTAGGTCAAAATTATTCTTGGGTGCCATTTCAAAAAAACTTTGTATATCGTGCGGCATGTGATACAATTTTGCTAAAAATATGTTTACTGTAAAAGTGTAAAATTAAACTGACTAGACAATACTTATTACAGACTAAAATTTTACATTTTAGCTTTATAATTAAATCATTATAATTACATCATTATAATAAAAAAAGCATTTTTCTGATATCACTTTATATAAGTTGTTTTAATCTGATCTTGTGTATCAAACATCAAAAATAGAATGGTGTTATAATATTTATTGTACAACTGTGGAGCGCATCATCTTAGATAAATATGTTAGTTAAGTTATAAATCAAATTAATACCTGAATGCTATGCGCGGATAGTTTGAAATAAAACTTCATGAATGAATTTTAAATACTTAACAGCAAAATACACGCAAAATGTGCTAAAATCAGTTAGAAAACAAGTATTTTGATAGAAACTAAACATGACAATCACATTTTGATGGTCAACACGAATTGTTTAAATGACCCTTAAAACATATCCTATAAAAAAGGGATACGCTAACCATACTTCCACCTTTCTAAGTTATTTTTCCGAAAAATAATACTTTGCTTAATGAGCTGCTTATGAAATAAAGAAATATTAGAGGTTTCAGGTTTCAACTTACGATACTACTGTACTAAATATATTGACAATTTAGGTTGGAGTTGGAAAAATAAAAATACTGTGAAATATGAAATGTCGATATCTTTTTTGTCTCTTTTAAGAAAACTAACTGATTCATTCTTAATTATGGATTAATAATAATGAAAATAATGATTATAAATTGATGTATATATTAACTTTATATATAACAGCATACACGCGATAGAATACGGTACAATAGCGCATATGAGTTATTTATTAAAGAAATTTATTTGCTTCGCTAGGAGCAATTTTATGAGAATAGTTTCTAACGAAACGAAGTGTTTTTGGCAACAGCTGTTGGAGCGAGAAACATTACATTTTTGCAATTTCTTCAAAAGATTTTGCATGTATACTTCACTTAAAGATAAATCATACTGCTTTACTAACAATTATCGATTTTTCTGTATCAAAGTCTTCTGCTTATAACTTTAGTTATGAATACTTTATTTCACCTTATATCAAAACGATATAATTGCAATCTTTCTAATTCATGCAATCTAATTGGACAAAATTTACGTGATATGTTCTTTAATAAACGCAAAAGAGTCCGATAATTTCGGCGATTATCAGCGTTTTAATTAACTAAAGCTACAATTATATATACTTATCCTATTATTAATATTCACTCTTATTATTAGTCGGAAAAACATGCTGGTAAAATTACCGTGCTCTATGGTAATAGAATTCTGGTAAAATAAATCATAATTCTGGGCAATAAAATAAAAATAAACGGTATTTATGCCATTTATTTGGTAATTTTTCCTTTCACATGATAACGGTTTAATGAAAAGTCTGTCTTTCAAAATTATAGTTTTTATAATCACAGATTTAGTATTAAATACAAAACTGAGAAGTAAGTTTAATCAAACACGTGATTTTTATGACCTTCCCTAAGGTAAAAATACCTAATTTTACCACATTTACCAAATTTTATAACATATTATAAAACCATATTTCACTTTTAATTTTATCAAAGTTATTACCAAAGCGTTTCCTTAAAAATTTGTCAGATTTTTGGTGTTCGCATAGAGCCAGAACCGAGGTAAATTTTATTACTTGTATATTCTAGTTGCCTTGACCATAATTTTTTCTCAATGAATAAGTGCGTTTTTTATTATGGTGCGGCGTACCAATATTAATGGTACAACGTTGAACCTGTTTTTCTGAGATTGTATATAGATTTACACGCAGTATAAAACGTAAACTATTTTTTGATTGAACTAATAGCAATTTAATGGGCACAGGTTTGTCCCCAATCAAGTTACTATAACAAGTTAAATAATATCGTAACAACTGTTATACCTTACGCGATATTAAGGTTTAATTTAACACCTTATTAAAATACTCATAGTAAACGGTTAAACTTTGAAGCTATTTTACTGTAAGTGTAGTAAAATTTACATCTAGTTTTCAAAAAATAACCTTGTTTTGAACAAAACAAACTGAGAAAAAATTGTCAAAACTATCAGTGTATGGAGAAGTTTGTCATGTTTGTCGCTTTGTGCAACACCAGAAAGCTTGATAATTTTTCCTTTAGAGCTTTAGTAATGATTTTCATAAAATTAACAGTAAAATATGGTTTTTGAACATGTAATAAAATGTTGTAAATGTGATAAAATGTGACAGGCAAAACAGACAAAGTTAAATGTGAAAAATTTTGTAAATGTGATATCATTGTAGCTTAGATTATGATTTTAATTGGGTTAAATTTACTTTTAACTTTTGTATTTCTTACTAAATGTGTGGTAATAAGGACTAAAATTTAGAGGCCGTTACCGTGTGAATGGAAAAATAAGGACAAATAAATGATTTAAATACCGTATATTTTGATTTTATAAACCACAATTATTTTGTTTTTCTCACCAAAAATGTCATTATCGTACAGTATGGTAATTTTAAATTTTTTCTCTCCATGAAATGAAAAATCAATGATTTCCAATTCTTTAGGAAAACAGTTATGACTACACTTTGAACATTTAATAATATTGTAAAGAGAAAAATATCTAAAAGATCCTTTCATTTCATGATTCTAAAATACGAGAACAAAAGATTAAACTATTATATATTAAATCTAAAATAAAAGTACTTTTATTCCTTACATTAAAACAAAACAATTTCTAAAAGCCTAATTCAAGTAACGCTACATTTTGCATAAGCTGGTTTCGGTAATTGAATTTTTCCTTGAGGTGGTAAAATGCTCAATTAATAGGGGAAAACTGTGTGAAAAGATGAAAAAAAAAAGTTTTTCTTATTTTTGCTTCCGCTGTGAAGGTTCATAAAGCAAATGGGATTTCAGAACCCAACGGCAAACAATGCATAATTCACAGGATAATAAATTGATTTATATTTGTTTAACAAAACACTCATGGTAGAGATTGTTTACTTTAAGGAAGGAAAATTGCTCATGAAGAAAAGAAAAATTAATTTTGGTAAAAATTTAATTTAAAAACAGATATATTAGGTTTGATTGAAGCCTCCTTTTGGTACATTGTAACACTCTTTCTTTCAAATTAAAAAAAAATATTACAATTATAGACAGAAATCTACAGCTTAAAGAATCAAAAAGAATATTTCAAATTTTTTTAACTAATAAATATTTTGTTAACTTCTCCTTTTAGTCTAAATTTATTTTCTTTAAATAAGAACTAATTTCGAAAAATGAACATTGATTAAAGTGTTTGTCAACCCCTTCTTTCTCGCTCCCGTGAAAATGACGGGGGGAGGTTTCGCCCTCTATTTCTCGCTCCCGTGATATTGACTGGCTGAAGTGTTCAGTAGTAACGCGCCAATAAGAATAAAACTAATTCATTTCTTTTGCCCGGAAAGCAATTTGTTTCTCATTTTACACACCAGATGGCAGTACCAAGATATTTTTAAGGTAATTGTAGATAGTTAGTTTTTTTTAAACTAGATATCACCAATAATCAAATAAGTAATACAAAAACAAAAGTAAAAAAATAGGCACTTTTATGACCGCTTTCTTGAAAATTAACCGATCGTTAAGGGGTTAAAGAAACTGAACACAAGACCTTTGAGTGTAAAGCAGGAAATAAACAAATCTTATCGCGTAAGTTACTCTTAAACAAGTATCGAAATAAAAGTTTTTCACACATTCTACTTCATTTAGAACATAAAACACAGAAGAGCAGTTGAAGAATAGTCATTTTTTTAAAAATAATTTTCCATTGTTTTACACAAGCAGTTTTATCTATGCATCTTTCTCATACCTCTAACTGTGATTATATTTTTTCAAAACGAAATATTAATTTTAATTATTTTTACAAAGATTCATAGCAGGATATGACCATTTTGTTAAACACGTAATTTGCGTTATGTCTAAAAAATCGCCAATCAGAAAAAGTCAACAAAAAAGTAATAATGATTAATTAAATTAATTAATCAAATTAATTTATAACTGAAAAGATTAACTATAACTGAAAAGGAATATCAATTGTTTTTTGGGATTATTAGTTTCTTATATAAGAGATTTCACAATACATATTTTTGTTGCAATAAACTGAATAATTATTTATTTGAATAAAATCTACACGAAAAAATTATTCTAAATAAAATTATTGCGCTGTATGATATTGACATTTTTAGTAAAGAACCATAATTATGTTAATAAAAACCAAAACATACACTATTTGCAATATTGATTTGGTAATATTTCCTTTCATATGATAATGATTTACGTGAATTTCTGGTTACCAAAGTCATAATGCTTATTACCACAAAATTAGTAAAAAATACAAAATTGAAAAATAAATTCAACTGAAGAAATGGCTTTTATGTCATGCTTTAAAATATAATAATAAAATTACCAAAATATACCACATTTGTCAATTTGAAATTTTTGGTCCATAGTTTTTAACGTTTCTTTTTCTTTTTACAAAATTGCAGAAGCGTTGAAATAGTCTTAGCCAATAATGCTCTTCTTGAAAAGAATTTTATAAGAATAATAATCTCAAGCAATTCATCTCCTGGAATCATGAAAAATATATTTATAGTCCCATCAATCTTTTTCTTAGTATGAAAACGATACTACCGTTAGATCTTTTTAAATAATATATGAAAAAAAAGATTTATAATAAGTCACCTATAGGTAGATCATGTGAATAGGAGAAGTATTTTAACACTATAATAAAAAAAAACAATTTTTAAAGAATTATGTTTTTGTTCAAAAACTTAGCAGTCAATTTCGCTGAATTAAATCATGCATTCTCTTAGTAGAACATTTTTCCTCTCAAACTCTTTTTTCCGAGGAATTTTGAACTGGTACATTTAGTAAGGTAGTTCATCCAAATTGATGGCTTTGACCAGGCATGTCCTTCTGGAGAAAATAGCATACATTGCTCACTTTCTCAGTGATCATTTAAGATCTTTAAAATATCAGGTGTTTCCCGGTGCTTTGATACTTGTAAAGTGCTACAATGAGCAGGCGTCTCCTGATCACTTCCTTGTTTGCCTGGGGATTACCAGACAAGATATGGTGGACAATTCTGTGATGTTATTGGACATTTTTAGTTCTAATTTAGTTCTGCTGATCTTGGGGATGTACAACAACAACTTTTTTCATGTCTGGTTCTCTTTTCATCATTGTTGACTAAGGATCATCTTCATAGACTCATATTTTACATTTTCGTGGAGTTGGTACGTTAGAAGAAAATATATATACGTTTCATCACCATTTAAAATTTTAGAAATATTCCGATTGCCATCTTATATAAGTTGCTTAAGTGCTTCTTTACTGATCCCAACACGTTCCTTTTTATTGATGCTCAGTTTGATTACTGGAAACCCAACTGTAATTTTTTTTCAACACGCAGTTCAAGAATAACTTTATGTATGGGAATACACTCAATGTGAAATTTCTTCTATTTCTTTTGGTTTGTTAAACGATTATCAGCACAGAACTTTTTTGTGCATGGCAGACATTACACATGACAATGGACTTCTGGTGCACTCTTTATCTTGAGAGTTTCAATCTTTGTGAAATTCTACAAGCCATCTGAAGAGGCTAGTATAAAATTGACTTTTATTTCATAATACTGATTATGAATGTTAAACATATTTTTTTATATTTTATTCCCTTTGATATTATATCATTACCATACTTTTAACATTATCTACTTTTTTTTTCGTCTGTCTAAATTTTATTCTGCCCCTAGCCTGTACATGCATTTGGATTGACCAATAATTGACCAATAATTAAAAATGATTTGATGGGCTAAAACAATTCCTGAGAATTACGATTTTCGAGAAATTCTCTAAGCGATCTGGATATAGTAGCACGAGATGGACGTTTGTTTTCAAATGCTAATTGCACAGCTGCGGCTCAGGTGATTGCGTACTCACCTCCCAATGAGGTAGAATCTGGTTCAAATTCCAGCGGTTGTTGGTGGCACTCAATTCGTACCGACCACAGTGTTCGCGTTCTCGTAAACTATCCTCCGTGGTAGACGGATCGTGGGTTAGAATCCCCTTGACGTCAGGCTAACCGTGGGAGGTTTTGTAATTCTCCCCTCCAAATGCGTGTAGTTCCATCAAAAAGTTCTTCACGAAGGCACACTTCGCTCAACTCCTGATCCAGGAGTTCATTTGTTTTCTGGATTGGGTTTAAGCTTACAAATCTACGGAGTTGAACATTAGCAGTCGCAAACTCAAAACTGGATTGGCCATCCAACGACAGTTATGAAATATATAAAAATAACGATTGTAGAGGCCTGAACTTTTTTTTATTTATTTCATTTAAAAATCTTAACGCAATCATATTCTCGTCTCAATTAAAATTTTACAATTTTTCTAAAGTTTAAAACGCTAAACTACTTAGAATTGCTCCAATAAAAAATCATCCGCTTGGCTGAAATAACTCAAGAATATTTCTACTTAGTAAATGCTTCTAGTAACTATATATTTGACTTTAAATTCGTGACAGTAAAAAAATTTTAAAAATTGCCTTTGCTATTCTTCATAATTATTTTGGGAGAAAAAAATGACATATTTGAAAGACAAAGGCCACTAAGATAAAATCAAAATAAACACAGATTTCTTCTTTATGCAGAAAAATGGTTATTTTTAAATAAGTACACAAGTTTGGTTTTTGTGACATATATTTTCTCTCTAACATATTAATTTTTTTAAATTCATTCATTAGCTAACAAAAGTTGGATTCTTTTTACATATTCCTGTTTAATTTTATATGAGGATTTAAACAAATTTTAGCACTTGAAATTTCGCTTTTGTGTAAAAAAATATATGGAGTCATAAAATAAATTTTTAAAGTTAACATTTAAAAGAAGAGGCCTATTCAATATTTAGAACATTTGAATAGAATTCTTAAGCCAACAAAGGTTTCATAAATATTTATATTCAAGGTTTTGTTTCCTAGTATTTTTTTTCATCTTCACCAAACAAAGAAATATGCTTAATTCTCTGAAGAAATGAATAATAAAGATAAAAATTCCATTTCGTTTATTATATTTGAGTATAAAAGAATGTTTTTACTGACAGAATAATTAGTAATTAAAATTATATATTTAGTAGACACAATATAATAATAGCTTTTCAAAAATATATAAATATTTCAGAAATAATAAAAGTAATATTTTTCCTTCTTGCTTCTAATCATTCTATTGAACACTTGAAAAAAAAGTAACAAAATAACTTCAAATTAATCTTATTGCTGAAGCAATAAATAAAGATGATAAAAAAATAATAATTTTTTACCATAAAAAAATAATAATTTTTTACCATATTGCATAAAGCAAAATAATGAAATTTATAAATTTTCATTCATGAATTATATGAAAAAATAGGGTAATGATATATTTTCCTTAATTAAATAAATCATTATATTTTGTTTAAAAATTTAAATTAAGTACAAGTTTGAAACTATGGAAAACTTCATTTTTATCCCCTCAAATAACAACCCCTTCTTTTACTTTCTTTAGAAAAAAATGATCTCTCTATATTAATGAGAAACTGTATAATAGTTTTACGTTTCATGAAATGCATCACTCGAAAAAATTGCAATGCTAAATTATGGTCAAAAGGGGTTTCAGTCACTGACAAGCAAAATACACTTATACCAGTAAAACTATGATGACTATAAAAATAAAGGCTTTGAGAATTTTTTTTTTCGTAAAATGCACGGCCACTGATTGTAAATTAACGCCATTACATCAAAAACTATTTTCAATTACGGCCTTGACGTTACGTAAAATTAAGCGATTACTAAGGCAAATCAAGGCAAACCGCGGAAAGAGGCAAAATAGTGTAGTGCTGCCATCTGACGAGGAGAAAGAAAGTTGCGTGTTCGTTTTCTGTGATAACCAATATAGGAAGAGAGTGTGATAAAGAGACGTGTTTTTTTTTAACACTGCATGGGTAATAACAAGTTAATTTAGTGCTCTAGGGCAGTGTTCCCCAACCTTTTTATCACCGCGGACCTGTCAACGTTTGATAATTTTTCAGCGGCCCTCCGGGGGGGGGGGACGTTGATTGTTTATATTTTAGATTATTAATTTTTATTTAATTGTATTTAAACATGCCTTCAAAATAAAATACAGTTGCACCAAAAAATAAATATTAAGTGATTTAACATTTTAATTGACTAGAACGTTAAATCAATGAGTCACGATCGAGAGAGAAGACAAAGTTCTTTATTAGTTCCAATGTAAATTTCGCGCCGCGCTTTCGCGTTTTATTTATGATATTTACAGTTATGATGATTGTTTTTTTTTATTATTATTAAAACTAATTGATAGAGAAAATAGTTGCGGTGGTTTTCTTTTCTTTTTTTACTTTTTAAAACATTAAAAAATTAATGTCACTACCTTCGGGGGTCCCCTTTTTTTTATAAATAAATGAAATTTTAATGGAACACAAACATTTTTAATTTGGGGTATAAACCTAGGAATTTAAATTCAGTTTCAATGAAATGGGCGGCCCGGTACCACTTGATCCACGGACCGGTACCGGTCCGCGGACCGGGGGTTGGGGAACACTGCTCTAGGGGATATTCCAGAAACTTATGAAGTACTTATCAAGAAACAACACTAAAGAAGAGTTTGATGTAAGAAGGTTCCTCTCGGTTTTCTTTGTACTGTGTTGTTATCCAGTGAAAATTCTATAAACTTATAAAGTACCTATCACGAGCAATACCATGGAAAAGTCTGTTATAAAAATGTTACCCAAGGAAAAGTTCAGCTTATAACGGTATTTCTAACTCGTCCTTCGAATTATTAACTATGAAGTTAGCAAATATTTCAGCAGAAGACACTTACGCCATTGGTTATATACGCGCTGAGTATGAATTATATTCTTTTGTTAAATATTTTAATTTTAAAAAAAATTTAATGATGTAAAAATTAATACATCGTACCTATTTAATTTCACGTGATCAATAATATGTTCAAAGGAAAAAGAAAAACATTTTTCAAAAGATAATAGTAGCGCTTTCCCTTAATGCATTCAGTGTTAATTCTTTATTTGCATTTTCTGATCGTTTACGTTAAAATGTCTGGTTATGATTTGATTTTTCTTTTTATGCTAAACAAATCGTACCACTGAAAGTGTGAAGTCAATTGTCCTGTAGATTATCTAGGGTGCTACAAATTAAATAATGAATTTTTAGAATAATCTATAAATTACCTAATGAATTTGTAGAATAATCTGTAAATTAACTAATGAATTTGTAGAATAATTTATAAATTAACTAATGAATTTTTAGAATAATCTGCAAATTAACTAGTGAATTTTTAGTATAATCTATAATTTAACTAATGAATTCTTAGAATAATCAACAAATTATCTTAGTTGATCCATTGAAGCACCAAAACAGGGTTTCATTTCTCCAATTACCTAGATAATCTGGACCTTACCTACTATGCACTCTTTAAATGAAAAAGGCTGATGAGTAACAGGTTAAATTACATAATGTATGGTTAAATTAACATAATATTATTCGTTTATTTTCCGCTGTTTAATCACGACAATCAACACATTAGTTGATAAAATCATCAATGGTTTTAAGACCGATAATATAAAGAAACAAATGGTTTAAAATTAGGTAAATTGACAAGGCATCATTTATTTGTTATTCAATGAATTTTAAAATATCACACCCATAAATACAATCAAACTAACACGAAATTAGTCGATAGAATGAGGGAAATAAAATTTTGAACTTTAATGATACGAAAAAAGTTAATTCATTCACATTACCTAGGTAAATTGTAGAAAATACTTGATTCCTTACTTTAGCCGTTTATTCTAATCAATTTCCAGACTAGCTAAGGTTATGTGCCTAGAAAAGGCTTTCGAACTTGAGTGATAGTATTCATACAAATTGTAATAAAATTTTAGCATTACACAATAACGTTTTCTTGACATTTTTTTGTTACTAGCACCTCATGTCATGAGAAAAATAATGCTAATACTCTTCTAGTCCAATATTAAATCAAATAGAGAAAGTGAGAAAAGCTGCGCTAGCTTTTAAGGAAAGTTAGCAAAGCTAAAGGTGCTAGCTTTAAGGAAAGCTAATATTAAATCTATTAATGACGAAATCATTAATTGAAGATGAAGGTGGCTCAGTCACATTTTAAGAACAAGCAAATGCAATCCTGCACTTGGGAAACTGAAGGGAAAAGAAAATGAGGCTCAAAATAACATAGATAAATAGCATGAAAGAAGATCTTAGCAAAAACGGATTGACAGGAGGAAAGAAGGCACGTTATTTGACACGATAAGATAGGAGTACTTGAAAGAAGAAGCTTCGAGCTACGTGCTACTTTAGCACGAAAAGAATAGGTAGGTGGCAGAGAAAAAAATGCTGTTAAAAATATCATTCTATGTAATATTGACATTTCTGTTTGAAGTAAACCCCTACTTCTTGTTAATAAAACCGAAATATACGGTATTTAATCCACTCATGTGGTAATTTTTCCCTTCGTATGGTAATGGTTTACCAGAAATTCAGATTTTCAAAATTATAGTTCGCATTACCTCACGTTTAGTAAAAGATTAAAAACTGGAAAGGTAATTTAACCAAATAAAGGTTTTTCGTGCCACACCCTAAGGCAGGGGTGGCGAACCTTTATACACCAACGTGCCATTTTTTCTAAAAAATTGTTTAATGAGGTCATAGACGTGCCGTCAAATAATTTTGACTTCGTGATTATTAGGAAAATAATAATACAAAATAGTGACGTCAACTCAAAACTCTTTATTCAGTATGGAAAAAAAAAAAACGTTTTGCAATGTCTTAGTTATACGCGTAATTCAACTCAAAGTAACATCAGTGTGACTTCTGTTATTGCAGATTAGATGACAAATAACTTATATTAGGTTGTAAGATGTTAGCTTAGGCAGGACTGTTATTATTTTTTTTTTTTGCTAGTCATTTATTGTTAGATTGTTTTTTATGGTTATTAATTGCTTTTTTGGCATTAATTGTTAATTCTTTTGTTAATAATTGTTTTTTTTTCTGTTTGTTTTTTGTGAATTTTAATTTAATTTTTAATATGCTTCATAGTGAACTTTGTGATCGGTGGTGTGCCCAAAATATTGCGTCGGGTGCTATAAATGGCACGCGTGCCATTGGTTCACCCTTCTTGCCCTAAGGTATCGTGAGAAACTTAACAAATTTTACCACATTTACCTAATTTTTTCATGTATTATAAAACCATATTTTATCATATAAATTTTACCAAATTCATTACCAAAGCACTTCGGTAAAAATTACACAAATTTTTGGTGCTCCCACGATAAATTTTATTTTCTGATAGTTTTAATCAAACTTGCAATTTACGTTAAACAATAACAAAAATAAAACCAATGTAAATTTAGTTAAATTATTTATTCTATAACTTAAAAAGAACATATTGTGTTTCATTTGAGGACCAACCAGGTTACCAACCAAAATACTACATTCTGCAGTACAACCAAGTGTATCAGTCAAAAATGCTTCAAATTAGCTGGAAATAGAAATTTTAAACACTCAAATGCTTAAATGTCAATTTTCCATCTTGCATTAAATTTCTTATTTCGAATTATATTTATTTAAAAGATATCTAATTAGCTCTACATTATTATAAACATCTCTATTCATTTCGACACACCATTCAACATAACTCATTCTATTGAAAACTGTGCTTTTATTCGAAAAGGTTTATTTCCCTTTGGAGAAAATTGAGAATTTTATAAATTAGATTGCTTAATTACATTTTGAAACTAATGCAATACATATAAAAGCAATCAAACCTTTAAATTCCCTATGGTAATTACCAATTAGGTAGATATATGGCATTTTCGAGCATTATTTCTATATAAGAAATAAATTATTATTCAGGATAAATGTTTGATTTTAAATAGAGCCTAGTTTTATATGGTGTAAAATAAAAACGGTTAAAACCACATTTTTGAAGTAGAGTTAATGGGTGAGAGGAATTTTAATTTTACCAGATTTAAAATGAGAAAGGAAGGACGCCTTACTTTCATTAAATGCTTTAGGGGGTATTTTCTGTGGTGATAGAAGTTTATTTTAAAAGTGATGCGCCTTTGTTTATAGTTTTATATCGGGAAAAAAATTGCTTTATCATTTTGGGGCTACTTTAATGAATTTTTTTTCATACTTTCATTTTATATTAATGTGTCAATCAGTTGGTTTCCATCGAAAAGGTTTTTTAACGGTTTTTTAAGGGTTTTGAGTGGCGGTAAAGTCTATTTAGCGAAAGAAATGACAGTTTTTCTCTAAGTCATTAGGAAGCGATTGAAACGTGTGTTGTCATCCAACGCAGAGCCCCCGATAAATAATAAAAACAACCAAAGTTTAAGCATTTTAATTTATTAGACTGTGATTGAAATTTTTATTTACTGTAAATTCATTATGATGGCAATGTAATGGTAAATTCAGCTTTTGGCAGTTAAAAACGATTAAAACTTTTAATGTCAGTCAGCGCAGAGCTCCCGTTTAAATTTGAGCACACCTGATGGTCGGAAATCTAATATTTGATAAATTCTAATTGGCCATAAAATGACGATAAATTCTGTTTATAATGATTACAGAAGAGGTCAGAAAATCATTGAAATTTTAATCGTTTTCTGACCATCATTTCATGATTATAAATACAAATTTTAAACTCAGTCCGACAAATTAAAATGCGTAAACTTTGTCTTTATATTATTTATTCTTTAGGTATGTTCTAATTGGAGGAGTTCGAATGGAAATTTCAATGTTCTAGTTAGTCTGAAAAGAGTCAGAATTTTGCATAAGCATTTCATCTTTTAATTCTACTTTTCCTTTTATTAATGAAAACAAATTCGATTTTTTACTATTTTTAAATTATTTATATACTATAAAAACAAGAGCACACAAAAATGCATCGATTTCTTTAGTTTTTGCTCATATAAAAATTTTGATTACTTGATTGGCTTATACATTTAGAAGTATTAATAACATGTTTTCCTATTCTATAATTCTAGAGCATTTTCGTTTCAGATTTAACAATTAAATATTTTTTTATGCGCTTCACTAACTATTGTTAATACATATACATACCCTCCAACTGCTACGGAATTTCCGTAGTTTCAGAAATCTTCTTTTCAGACGGTAGCAAAATTAATGTCTTAATATTTAAAAAAAATTAATTTTAGCGTAACTTGTCCACTATTACTTATAAAAGTGCAGGCCATATAGCTAGATTCTTAAGTTCTGATAAAAGTTTTATGAGAGATCCATTTGCTTTAAAAATTTCTACTTTGGTTCGCTACCACTAGAAAAAATTATTTTCAAAATCCTCATAAGTTGGAGGGTATACATATAAATAGCAAGTTTAAGTTTATACGTGAAACTTTTTTCAAAACAAATAGTTTTTAACACTCTAAGCATTCCATTTCCAACAGTTAAGCTGTTAAAAATGTTTCAATACGTAAAAAATATATTGGCATATTAAATAATCATTATATTTATAAAGGTGTTCAATGAAATATTTACAATCAACCAATCAACCATCCTACATTTTTACAATTTAAATAGTTTTTAATATTTTATTTACAACGATTGAAAAAGATCCGTTAAAAGTTAAGAAATAAACGTTGGCCGCTATTATTCAAATAGTCTATTTGCAGTGTAACAAGATTAAAAACACATAAATAAATCAAAGGTATGGATTTACACTATTTAAGAAACAGAAATAATTTCTGTTCGAAGATCTTAAAGAATTCTTCAACTAAGGCTTAAATAAAATACTGAAATAGAAAAAAAATTTCGTAAGTACTCGACAAAATGCTAATTTGAGCTGTTGCATTATTGATTTCCTCGAGGTGCATCTTTCTTTATCTTGAGTATGATCTCATTTGTTTTAATTAACTTAATATCAATTTTTCATTTATTAAATAAGCTAAGTTATTGAATTACAAGTTGCGCAAATTGACAACTAATGAAGCAAATCTCCTGGGGTTCAATTTATTTACCTCTGCATTTGCACTTTTGTTTGAAAACAATAAATATTTGAAGTGTTTTTGATTTTTTTTCCCTTTTGTTCTAACTACTCGATAATAATCAGAGCATCTTTATTGTGTAAAACAAAAATACAAATAACTTTGGAAACTGCAAATCTTTCTAAATGCAAGCGAACAGCTTTGTTTGAAAAAAAAATTGAAAGAGTAAAGAGAAATAACTTTGACAAAGTAGACATAGTTAAAACAAAACAAAAACTCGTTAACTCCGTCGGTTGGCGTTAAGATATCAGGATAACGAAAGTTTCTTGAGGGAGCAGGATGTTGCTCCAACACACACGACTGGAGATACCCAAGAATGGTACAAGGTAAATTCCCTGGTTTTTGTTACAACACAACAGGAAACAATTAATATACTAGAGTAATTAGTCATCATGAAAAGCGCGTTGTAATATCTTGAAATTCTACTTGAAGTCCTTAAATGGACTTGGATTAAGGTGAGTAAGGATTCCAAATGGTTTTGTAGATAGATCGCACCTAGTTTCGGCCACTTGCTGAGGATTTGATCGAGGTAAATCCACAAAAATGTGAGAATACGAATTTGCCATTTTGATGCTGTTCAAAACTAGCCTACAAAAGGAGTTAAAGTCAGGTGATTTTGTGGGCCAAATAATACCAGATATACGTACTTCTAGCCCAATAAACATTACTGTTGTTAACTTAAAAAGAGGGGGTATTAAATTTAATCATAAATTTTATGATTAAAAGGCCACACCTAGCCATCCAGAATATTAAAATTAACATGCTGGTTTACGTAAATATTCAGCTGAATTATAATAAAAGGCCCAATTATAGTAAAAAACCTAGTAAAAATGATTAAAAAAACATAAATTAATTTAAGCTTTTCATGATTTCTCTAAGAAGGGACAATGTTTTGTCCCGTGAGATTTTATGTCACATTGTAAGAAATTCCGCGTCAAATTACGGTATAAAGTGTCATCCATAAAATCCATTTTACCGTTAAATCTATTTTTACCGCAAAACATTATACCATACATTTTACTGTAGTAGTTTTTTTATTTGATTTGGTTCCACTTTAAGGTAATTGTTGTTGTAAAAATTGCAGTATATCAGGTTTTTTGCTGCGAAACATGTTTCGGCAAAAATGAATTTTACGATTAAAAGCACCAGTTCTCTAAAAACAGGCACTTTTTACAGAGCATTTCTATTATAGTACAAACTGCTTCTTTTCCTTTACTTTTTTAATTTTAGAAAAAATTGCCGATATTTTAAAGGTTAAATCCAACCGAATCTTACTTTATCTTCTTTTAAGATTAACATAACTTTGGGTAAAAGAATAGTATCAATATATTAAACTTTATCAATTGACGTATTTATTATAAAACTACAAATTGAAATAAAATGACGTCATAAAAAATACACAAAGCCATTAGATTACAGCGAACATCATTTGTTTTCTCACCCCCGAGGAATACTGACAAACCTTTGAAACAAAAATTTCGTTAACGTCAACAAAGCCCAATTCATAAGTCAAAAAATAGTTTTTTCCTCGAGGTACTTTTTTGATATTGTTTAATAAATTAGTATTGAAATTTTGGACCTGAATTTTGTTAGAATATATTTTTTCTTTTGCGTCTCATATTTTCGGGAAACAATGGATATCATGAATAATTTAAGCTCCTTTTTTTGGTAAATATTTTAAAGCGTGTCTTACTTTGATAGCTTTTGCAATAAGGTTCTATTGTTTTTCTAACTATCGAAGGATATTCAATAAAATATCACCTGAAGCTAGATTCGTTGTTTAGAAAGATATTAAGAAAATCGAAATATTTCATGGAACGTAGTTTTACTCTTAAAAATGATATTTTATTCCAATTCCTTACTTGAATAGGAATTGTAAATAAGTAATTAATTCAAATTAACAGTTATAGATAGATTAAAAATAAAATTTTAATATTAAATTATCAAGTTGCAGTTCTAAATAGTCAATTCCTTTCTGAGAAAAAAATATATGGTCAAAATTACCAGAATATTACCGTGTTTCTGGATCTTTGGGAACACTCGAAAGCTCGGTAAATTTTACCGAAGCGCTTTGGTAATAATTTTGACAAAATAAACAAAATAATATTATTTCAAAATTCGCGATGAATTTTGGTAAATGTGATAAAATTCGGTAATGTTTTTGGTAAAAGAGAATTTTTAGTAAACCGTTACCATAAAAATGAAAATATTACCAAATGAATGAATTGAGTATCGTATAATTTGATTTTTTACCAGATTTATGTTGTTTCTTTTGTTTTCTTTTATACCAGTTTCTTTTTTACATTTTTATTTCATTATCATACAGTAGGGTAATTTTACCAGAATATCCGTGCTAAAGCTTATCAATTTCAGAAGTTCTCTTAAAATATATTTCCACTTTAGTTAAGTTTGAAAAGTTATTTCTATTAAATAAAAAGAAACGAAAGTTGAAGTAAATCGTTAAAATATGTTATGTATCATTGTATAGTCTTAGGATGTATTTGTACAGGTATCAGAGTCATTTGTAGGAAAAAATTTCTCCAAATATGCAACACTCGAAGTTTAAAGATCCTCAGAAGATGCCTAGTATTTGCTTGAAGCCTTCCCAGCTTCATATCGATGAATACCAGCTTGTCTGGGAAGTAAAGGTGGCCTGTGCACAGTGCTGACTACATTGCCAGAATCAGGCCCCTGGTCATGAAATTATGGAGTCTTAATCTTCGTGACCCCTCCAGCGTACAACGAGCTGGTGCGGACATGTTTCATTTTTCTTTATTTTATGGCATTCATATATTTTAGTAAAACATGTACATTGAATTGAAGATGTTAAAATGAGCTAAAATGGTTAAAAAAAAACTTTTAATAAAATATGCGAATTGAAGAGATACTAGAAGAAAACTAGTTTAATTAAATCTTTCAGTAAAAATAAGTAGATTAAAAAGCAGTTTTTAATTAATTAAATAAATATTTTAATCAAATGAGTTATGTATACAGTAGCGCTGTTTATTTACCCACTAAGATTGAAATCAGATTCCTTTGTCATATCTGTCAGAGGCAAAGCATATCCCTTGAGCATTAAAATTAATTACATTATCATTAAAATTCATTACATTACATATCAATGCGCTTGTTACAATTCGTACATTTGTGTCTCCAAAATTCTCAAGCGACTTATTTCAGTGCACGGTCAGGTTTAATATGCACATATATTCATACAATGATATTCACAAACATTCTACTTTAATATGCTTATAAATTTTATAATAAGAGTTATTGAGCTAGCCCACTTCAAATGAAACATTAACTTTAAAGTGGTACATTAACTTTTTGGTACATTAACTTTCGGTTTATTAACTTTTCTATTATTAACAAAAAAGAAGAAGAAAAACTTAAATTCAGAAAAATTCTGTATAGAAAGCGTAAAATATAAAGCTAAACAAATCTCTGATTATTTCTAATAGTCACAATGCACATATATTCATGCAAAGATATTCACAAAGACTCTACTTTAATATGTTTATAAATTATATAATAAGAGTTATTGAGCTAGCCCAATTTAAATGAGGCATTAACTTTAAAGTGGTATATTAGCTTAATGGTACATTAACTTTCGGTTTATTAACTTTTGGTACATTAACTTTTCTATTTTTTTAAAAAAAGAAAGAAAGAAAACTACAATTCAGAAAAATTCTGCATAGAAAGCTTGAAATATAAATCTTAACAAATATCTAATTATTTCAAATGGATTTTGCTTCATAAAAAAATTAAATTGTATAGGTAAATTAAAATATGAGTGGCTGCTCTTTTCAATCAAAAAAAAAACAAAAACTAAATTGCAGAAAAACTTTTAAAAAAGAACTTTCCTCCATTTAGAGAAAATTGATTTGTCGAAATTTTTAATTAATTAGCATTATCATCTTTTTATAAACATTGAGAAAGCAAAATATACCTTCTTTGTATTTTTATGTATAAAAAACCTTTTTAACGTGATTGCTCTTGATGTGTTTAAAACATTTTACGACATTTGATTTTTTTTTTATTTGTAAGAAAAGGAAAGTATTTTTAAATCTCGCTACTTCTATATCTATACGTAGAAAAAAATATATATATATTTAAAAGTATTGCGGAAATTATTTTTGCTCTCAAATTTTCTTGGTTTGAAAACATTTAAAAATTAATCAAAAGATAGCTTAGAATCAGATTTTTTTGAGTTAATAAACGTTGTTTCTTTTCTCATTCTTTTTAATTTGTTAGAACATCGGAAAAAAAGTAAAGATAAAATAATAAAGGAAATATGAATTCGGCCTGTTAAAATTTTTTTAATTGTAAATATGATTGAGATACATGGACAAATATTATAAATAAGATAGATTTCTTGATTGTTATAAGATTTTTACTAAGCTTGATGCTTAGTGCAGTTCATGCGCAGTTTCCCTAAAAATTAAATTCGGTCTTCTTGCAATTTTGAAGTGAATCTAAAGATACAGATTAGAAAAAAAGAATTAGGATAAAGAAATGAAAATTATAGACTGCTATCGAGATTAACAAACAGTCTGCCATCAAGGATGTTTTACGTTGAAAGTAAAATGATGGGAAAACAGTAACTAACCATTCGGAAGCAGTATCCAGTACCTAAATAAGAACTAATTGATAACTAATTAATAATAATTAAAAGAAATAGTACGAGTAATGGCATAATATAATTAATAAATAACTATCACTAGTTAGTAACATAACAATTAATAACATACAGTAATTTATTTTTTATGCTAATATTAAATAAATAATTAAAATAATTATTTAATAATAATTAAAATAATTATGTATTTTTAGGCATAGTTATTTGTGTTAATAATTATGTATAGTTTAAAAGAATATTTAAAGTACCTTTTCGGGGGGATTTGAGAGGATACCATGAACACAAAAAAAATTGTTTTTTTTTTGACCATTTACAACAGGTATAGTTTAAGATCATGATCACAAAAATTCCTTTTTTAAAACCATTTACAACTATCATGGCTTCAAATCCGTAAAAAAAGAAATTTAACTGGAAATTGAAGCAAGGCTCTTAATTAGGTAACGGGCATTGGAATTAGGTTGTTGTTGAGTCGTTTTCTCAAATGAAACTTAGAATGTCGTTTAATTAGAGCAGTGGTGGGGAAACTTTTTTTAAGACGGGCCATTTGTAATAACTAGACAATCGTAGCGGGCCAAAGAGTAATGCTTAATCGTTAAAAAATTTATATGTTCTATAAACATATGCATATATTATTACATACACTTATTATTTTAATAGTAAAAAAGCAAAAGGTAAGAAAATTATAAACACAAAATATAAAATGAATTTAGTGTAGTTCTTGATGTTCTTGAGTATTATCACTTTATTTTCTGGTGTCATTACTGGTTGATGGTGCATGAGAAAAATGAAATTGAGACTGTTTCTTCAAAATTTCATCATAGTCCGGTTCCATTTGCGAAGCAGAAATTCTTAAAACTGATGACAGGTGCTCATCTGTAATTCTGTTTCTTAAAGAAGTTTTCCTAAGCTTCATTGTTGAAAAGATTTGTTCGCATATATAAGATGAGCCGAACATTGTCATTATCTTCATTGCATGAGTAATTAGATTTGGGAAATTTTCTGGACTTAAATTTTTATAAAATTCTAGTAATGGTACTGTATGAAAAGTTTATTTCAGGAGAGTATTACAGTTCAGTTCTATTAACTCAAGTTGAAATTTTGCATCAACTTCTTCGTAATTAACATTGAATGGGGTCTCAATTTTTCTAAAGTCCTGAAATCTCCTTTCAAATTCTGAAGATAGTTTTTTCAAATTAATTTCGTATTTTTTAATCTTATTGTTTGATATAGTGAATTTTAAAGATTGTATTCTTGGAAAATGAGAAAAATCAGATTTAGAGATCTGATTAGCAAATAATAATAACTGTAATTTGAAACTTTTCAGGTATTGCCAAATATCGTGAAGAAACTGATTTTTCCCTTGCAATTTGAGATTAAGTATATTCATGTGTACGAGGAGGTCTGTGAAAAAAGCGAAATCAGAAAGCCACGTTTCGTTTTCTAAGACGTCAAATTGATTATAAATGTCTTTATCAAGAAGAAAATTCACAATATCGTCTTTTAAATCCCAAATTCTTTCAAATACTTTTCCAGCACTTAACCAACGAACTTTTGAATAATACAGAGTGTCTGTGAGTTTCGAGCGAAGATGAGTCATCTGTTTAGGTCGGATGGATTTGTCCAGAATACTATTGTGTTTTGAATATCGCCGCAGGTAGTTTTTATGCGGGTCGTCACATTACGAAGTAAGAACGCGTTCAAACATTCTCACGACGGCACTCTTAAACGGGCCGGATTAAACCTTTCCGCGGGCCGGACTTGGCCCGCGGGCCGTAGTTTCCCCATCACTAAATTAGAGTATCTGGTTTTTTCGCCTATCATAAGAGATGGGGAATACTAGATTTTACTGTAATACGCAGCTTTCTAGTGCTGCCATCTATGCGTGAATGAGAATATTGTATTCTAATGGTTCAGGGTCACAAGCTGTGGAGAGCAGGACACTAGAAACTCTTCGTGCGTTGAAGGGAATGGGGAAAATATTGTTGTGTGAACACTGCGACTTATCGGTAATGATATTGATAGATTAGCCCTCTCAGCTATAATGTGTACCCAGCTGTAAGGTACTCAGTGGTAAGGTACCATATAAGGAGAAAGTAGTTAATAAACGGAAATTCTCACAGTTAACATTTTGAATACCTTTTCATTTATGGTTATTTAACAGTTTTGTTTGAATAAGGTAAAATATCAATTAAATAAATATTTATTTTACCATTTTTCCAAGAGATTTCCAACTCTGCACAAATACATTTTTGAAATTTATTTTATTAATCGAGAAAATTTTAAACAAATATAAATCGGAATTGGTGCTGAGTATTTTGACTAAAAAAGGAGCTTCTGAACTAGGAAAAAACTAGTTTCTCAAAAAGACAAATACGATTTCAAAAGTAATAATTATCAATAGAATCCTTTTAGTATATGTATATATGTCAAACATTCACAGTCTGATATGAATATGTATTCAAATAAACGTCATTCTTCTTCATAGATATTCTTCAGAACCTTCTTCAAATCTCCAGAGTCTGATATTTTAAGACTTTATTTTTACATCCTTCGATATTCGAGAACTGTTCTTTAAGTGTGAAGGTGTTTTTGAAATGAATAAATAAAAAAAAAGGTTCAACATTCTTGTTTTCCAAAAACCTTTTTTCCTTTTTTTGGGAAAATCTTTTCTCGACTCGGTCTTTCTCTCTGTTTCCGGAAGGCAGGAAAAAATCGGAAAAGGCGCTGAGTAGAAGATAAATTCCGGCAGCCTAGAGACTGGAGCAGTTTTTTGAGAAAGTCAAAAGAGCAATAAGATGGCGGTTAAAGTTTCGGGGAGGGAGATTCTATCGAGATTCCGAGACCCGATAGGATATTTTGCTATTTCTATTCTCTTTGACAGGAAGTATTAAAATTGAAGATAAAACAGAATCAAAGAAGTTTTGAAATAGTGAAATGTATTTTTAATATTATCTGAAGTCCTTCGTATTATTTATTGTTCTTTCTTCGCCTATGCTTAATATATGGTATTCAATTACAGTAGAGATGCATTCGAATTTTTGGAGAACCTACACTGTAAAAAATTCAGAATAAAACTACTGAAAAAAGTACTGGAAACGTGAGTGTTGCATCCGTAAAATTATTTTGTACAGTAAAGTCCTATATCATAATTTTTACATCAATATTCATTTAAATGCAGTGGTTTAGTAAATATTACTGTAAAAATTATGGCATATCAGATTTTATTTGTTCCGTAAAATTTTACGGTTTAAAGTATTGGCCCCCTGAGTGCCGAATTTTCACAGAGTCCGGCAATAAACGGGACAAATATTTTAAATATAAGTGTTAGAATAAAAATACTGTTAAATTGAAAGTACACTGAAGGAAAAGATATGGTCAAATCTACCAGAGTATGGTAAAACTTACCGTATTCCTGGTTGAATGGGAACACCAAAAAGCATGATAGTTTTTCCGTAACGATTTGGTAATGACTTTTTGGTGAAATTAAGAGCAAAATATGGTTTTTAATACCATGCTGTTACATTATCTGCCTATCATAAGCAAAATCTTGATCTTTTTTTACATACTGGCAAAGTAGCATACTGGCTATTTTTTCATATTCATTGAAGAGGAGGACATTGTTTCTTCCGAACATTTTTTAATTTCTTAAAAAGTGCATAGTCTGCACGCAAATCTAGTGTTATTATTATAATTTAAAAGGATCCAAAATATCCAAACCAAAGTATGTAAGAACTTTGATGAGCCGAAGTTTCTTTCTTGCAAGTATGGTGCAATTTTTTATGAGAGATTTTCACTATGTATTCCTAACCTGAATGCAGGGTGATCTTCTAATCTTCAAATGGAATTTTTAAACTTATGACTTGCATAAAAATCTACAAGCAAGTGATTGCAAACAAGCATTCAGAGCCAGTTCACCTGACTTACACCACATATGATATTTTGAACTCTTAACTATTCTGTCATCTATGCCTCACCAAATTCGAATTTCATTTACAATTTAGATAAAGAAACAAATCATGCATTATTTTCGCTACTTTGCTTCACTTGAATCAGCATTGTTTTCCTTTCATTTAAAAAAAAAATCAGGATGAAATTACGGTATTAAATACCAAGGATTTGAGTGCAATATCTGTCAAATATATTCTATTGTAAAATTCATTTTTACCACAAAATATTATACCATAATCTTTTACCATTTTATACCATAATCATTTTAGTTTGAATGATTCAATGAATCATTCGGCTATGGAAATTACTTCTGTAAAAATTGGGGTATATCAGGCTTTTTTGTATATGACGACAAAAAATAAGGTTATGGTAACTAAATAAAATAAAATGTCTAACTAATAATAATAAAGTATACATCTAATAATAATAAAGTATATACCTAATAATAATATAAAGTACAAAAAATACTAAAATAATAAGGATATCTAATTCAGTCTCATCGAATAGAAAAAAAATTGTTTTTTATCCTTTACTTTTGCATTCTAAAATTAAAGTTTTAATCTTTCGTAATTGGACACCTTTCCCAGAATTATTTTAAATAAGAAGTGTTTGAGGTTTCTCAAATTGTAATTAATATTGTAATTAATTTATTGATTAAATCAAATCATAATTATGCCACTTTACTCACCATTCAAGCTCTTCTTGGAGATACAGGGGCTTCAACTAGTGATCAGCACTGCGACTGTAATTAGAAAAATGTATTATCAGAACTTCTGACTATTATAAATTAATAATGTAAATTTTGTGAAATATAATCAACATGGTCTTATACTCTCAAGCGACAAACATAAATTCAATAAGGTCTGTAAAAATCGTATCTTTCATAATTTACCTTTTTTATTTTTCCAAAGTATTTTTTTTAGAGAATTAGCTTTTTGATATTGTTAATAAGCTCTTTAAATATTATTACGGTACTGAATAAACACATCGTAAAATAACTGAATAATATTTTTTTAAAGTTTTTGAAATGGGATTAAAATTGCATATAAAAATTGCAATGTTGTTTATTAAAAAAATTAAAACTCATATTTATGAAATATTAACACGAAAAATGCGTTTTTTGAAATGGCAATCTTAATTTCTCGTGACATTTATTTATCTCATTATCACCTTTTTATTTTTACGGCTGATGTCTTGATTAAATCTTGACATTTACATAGAAGAAAAACAAATTTGATTAAAAAAGATTTTAAGAACTTATTAATGATTATTTTTCTCATCATTTTGACTACAAATAATCCCTTATTTATGCATTATCTTCCAAGCTCAAAAAGAAAGATTTATTTTTTTAAACTTATATAAATAAATACTATTTCAAGCAATTATCTTAATATCTTTTTTCTACTTTAATGCAAAATGCAGAACATTGTGAGTGTCATTTTTATGCGCATTCAAAAAATCTGATAATGTTTCCTTTATTTCAAGAAGGGGGGAAATATATCTTTTTTCATTCCTCAAGTTTCAATCGAATAATGAGCAGGGTATTTGATAATATGCATATTTAAAAATGCATTCAATTTTTAAAATGCAACATTTCAGCATTTTTAATATTTAAAAAGGATTTAAAAATATTTCGTCAGGAATATTTTTTTAAACATTTTCGTCGCAAAAATTTGTATTTTAAAGCTATTTTTTCCGAATGATTTTTACACCAATAAAAAAATGCTTTAAATGAGTATTATTTTAAGGATATTTAAAGTTTGAGTATTTATATAATTCCATTGTTATCTGACATTTGTTTTGATAACATATAAAATTTTAAGCCTTATCTTCACTGAGTTTGTATTTATTGATGACAATTTTTCGACCAAACGATAGCGTTAGATTTGGTAAATCAAGAGTAATTTCCGTAACAAACCCTTTAATTAACAGTGAATTGGAAAAAAATGAAAGCTTTTACTGGTATTTAAAAGCTTACAACTTAAAAATAAAATGATTTAAATACGTCAACCTTATTTAATCACGATCATCTCGTAGTAATTAGTTTTTTCGTCGACTTCTATTTTAATGTATTTCATAATTCCTAAACATTTCAGAGGCGGACTAAAAACAAAGGACATAAATATTTTAATCTTTTTTTTCATCCCGCTCATAATATAACTAATTGTTTTCATCCATCAATATCTATTTAAACAGGTTAATGACAGTGAACATTTCCGAAACTCACAAAATTGAAATGATTTGAAATTATCAACTTTCTTTAATCACATTATTCTTACATTAATTATTTTTATTAATTAATATCGATTTCCACGTCATTAAATATTGCTGAAAATTTCAGAAAATTAGAAAATTAGTATATTCGAAAATTATTAATCTATTTTTATCACGTTCATCTTATGCATTTAATTTCTTTTTATTGATATTATTTCATCAGATTATATTTCAAAAAATTTCAGATACTCGCAAAACAAAATGACAATAAATTATTATTAAAACATTATAATTAAAACGCGCAGATCATACTGATTGTTTTCATTCATCAATATTTGTTTCGGCAATATTTATTATTACTGAAAATTTCAAAAACTGACAAAAATAAAAACACTACACATTATCAATATTCTTTCATCGCAATCATCTCATCTATTATGTTTTCATTCATTGATATCTATTTCATGAGATTCTAATATTATTAAGAATTTCATAATTAGACACAAAAAAAATAAAAGGCGATAAATATGCTAACGCTTTTTCTTATTACGTTCATAATATACTAATTATTTTCAATAATCAATATCTATTTCAACAGTTTCTAGGCTTACTAAAAATTTTAAAAACTCCCAAAAATAAAATAACTTTAAATGACGCCAGTCTCATACTAATTGCTTCCATTCCTCAATGTCTATTGCAATAGTTTCTAGGTTTCTAAAAATTTTAGAAACTTACAAAAATAAGACATTCAAATCAATCTTACAAAAATAAAATCATTTCATTTGAACCCGTTTCATACTAATTGTTTCCTTTTATCAATATCTATTTCAACAGTTTCTAGGCCTACTAAAAATTTTAAAAACTCCCAAAAATAAAATAACTTTAAATGACGCCAGTCTCATACTAATTGCTTCCATTCCTCAATGTCTATTGCAATAGTTTCTAGGTTTCTAAAAATTTTAGAAACTTGCAAAAATAAGACATTCAAATTAATCTTACAAAAATAAAATCATTTCATTTGAACCCGTTTCATACTAATTGTTTCCTTTCATCAATATCTATTTCAACAGTTTCTAGGCTTACTAAAAATTTTAAAAACTCCCAAAAACAAAATAACTTTAAATGACACCAGTCTCATACTAATTGCTTCCATTCCTCAATGTCTATTGCAATAGTTTCTAGGTTTCTAAAAATTTTAGAAACTTACAAATATAAAACATTTAAATTAATATTACAAATATAAAATAATTTCATTTGACACCCGTTTCATACTAATTGTTTCCTTTCATCAATATCTTTTTCAACAGCTTCAAAGTTTACTAAAAGTTTCAGAAACTCACAAAAATAAGAAAAACGAAAACTTCCCTCTATAAATCACTATCATCTCATACATTTTATTTTCATTCATGGATAACAATTTCACGAAGTTCCTATATCCCCATTTTCTTTAATCTCACACCCAAAATGACTTAAATATAAATTACCAACACCAGGTTCATTTTATTTTAACTGCCTTCATTCAAGGATAACTATTTCAACAGGTTTCAGTTCTAAACTCTCTCAAATTAACATGAGGAAAAGAAATAAAAATAAAAAATACCTATGCTTTAAAATAATCCTTTACAAGAACACAACCTTCATCTTCCATTACCGGACCAATATCGTCCACCCCGTTTATCTCCATTAAATTGACCGTGATTCAAGGTGTTAAACAATGTCACCCTAAAATCTTATCCGTGGATTTGATGGACCCACTATCATTGGTTCTGACAGAGAGAGTAAAGAGCACGTATCCGGCAATCCCGTTTCGTGACGTCAGAGTCCGGTCATCGATCAAAACCGCAGAACGTGCCCCCTCACGGAGTAGGTCCATCACTTAAGCAGAAACCAAGACTGGGCAGCATTTGAAGAATGGGAAATAAATTTGGATTAAAAACAATGCTTGATCCATAGAGATTGAGTATGATATTGAATTTATGTTGCCTACTTGATTGATTTAGGAGATAAATGGTAAATAAAAAAGCAGCTTTCTGTTATTGTATTTTATGGCCTTAATTAACGGTTGCAAATAATTACTTTTTAACTATAAAAGTGCCTTTTTTTTGTTTTTAGTTTTATTTATTCTTTGGATGTTTTTTGTTAATATTTGCAGATTTGCCTTAATAATTTTTTTCACAAACAATTATTTTATTTTTCTATCTCAGACATCTCTCATTTATTACATTTAGCTTTATCTATCTGCTTTTTTCCTTTTTAATGAGAATATGTTTTCTAATCTGATTGTAGAAGTCAGAAAATACAATAAAATATAAAGTATTCAACGGTTTTGAAACTTTTACTCCTCACAATGGGAAAAAAATTATGGTCAAGCCAACCAGAAAATGGTAAAGTTTACCGTATTTCCCTCTTTATGGGAACACTAAATAACTCAGTAATTTTTCCAGAAGCGAGTTGGTAAAATTAGCAATAAAATATGCTTTTGCAATGTGTGTTAAAATTGGGTCAAAATGATAAAATTTCGTACTTTAATCATAATATCCCATAGCATGGCATATAGAAATTTTACTAGAATTTTTTTCCTCGTGTGATTCCACAAGGTGCTTCCTAATAATTTTCCTTAATGTATGTAAATTAAATCCTTAGAAAAGTAAAACATACACTTCTACGTTAGGGATTTTGGATCAATAAACAATTAAATGGAAAAATTAAATAAAAAAAATGAGACAAATTACACAAATCTGTAGAATTACTAACCAACTGTCGAACGAATTACTGTCGAATTACAAAAACTTCAAAACCAGTTTACTGCTTTAGAAAGTTCAGTGGAGTTTCGAATAATCGTCTTTTGATTTCTCACTGTTTATTCTGAAATCAAACAGATTTTCTGTCTTGTTTTTCGCTCAAAATTTCTTACTAGTGATTTCGATGGCATGTTTGTTACTTCTTCAGTTATACAGGATTATATTAATATGTGATTTTTAATATACTTAATTTTTTATTTCTTTTTTGACAAGGCATCTAAAAACCCAGTAAGGGTAGCCATTATGGAACACTCAACATTGCGTTTTGAGAGTTATGCTTAGTGAGTTATTGAAGCATTATTCTCCTTATTTATAACTTACTCTCTTACAATATAATTCTCTTTACGCTAACGAAATGAATTGATACCTTTATCACACTCTCAGTTATATGACTCTTTTTTACGATTCAGATATCATAACGTATTTCGTTAATTTTTAGAATCATTTCGCCAGGAAATCACATGATTTTTGACAAAATGCGAACTCTCAAATGTATGACGAAAATGTTTCTTCAACTCGAAACCTCATTCCACTGTATTGTGGATTAACTGGAATGACCATCCTGTGATGAACTAGATCTTTACTAGAATGAAGACTTTGAGCATGTTTAGAATCTCTGCACTCTTTGTGTTGTCCTACATGGAGCCCACAATAAGGTGGAGAAAAGTTAGATACATTAAGTACTAAAAGTTTTTTTTTTTTTTTTGTTTTTTAGAAAATAACTATCTATAACTATAAATAACTATGGAATGTTTTTTTTTTTAGTTTTGTCAAAATTCCTTGCCTTAAAGTAGTGTTAGTTATTACGTCACTCTTAGAGTCACACTTTCGTTTGCTTAGAGCTTATACCAGAAAATGATTTTGTCAAAAACAAAGAAAGTTTCCTGAAACTTGAGCATCCATTTTTTGCAGTACATCATCA
Organism: Parasteatoda tepidariorum; assembly: GCF_043381705.1. Lineage (NCBI taxonomy): Eukaryota > Metazoa > Arthropoda > Arachnida > Araneae > Theridiidae > Parasteatoda > Parasteatoda tepidariorum. The sequence goes on along the minus strand of NC_092209.1, from coordinate 44,769,095 downwards.
AAATATTATTGGAAATAAAATAATATTCTATAAATAACGTTAAAAATGTCTTTTAAAGAAATCTTGCACGATCTTTTTTAATAAAATAAAAGATGCATTCTTAATCTTTTTAATAATCTGTAATAGAAAAAAAATGCATAAAGTGATTTTTAAGATTAAAACTTGTTTTCCGTTTTTATAGAATGTAAAAGAAATCCTGAAGAAGAAGCATATATCAACCATTCATTCAATAAAGAAGAACGTTGTTAATTGTGCAAATTTAAATAACTTATAAAGAATTTGTTATTTAAATGAAAACTCTTTCCATTAAATATTCAAATGACTTACAAATAAATCCAGTTTCAAGAAGAGAACAATCCTTAATGATATTGTTAAAAGCATTTTAAAAATCTCTATTCAAGAAAGTATTCTTATGGTATTCAAATAAATAAGAGAGTTCTTTCACTTTATTTTAAAATTGAATTAATCCCTGTTTTCTGTTATTTCATGTTTTTAAAAGCATTAAGAGCTCTTTGTGTACTAACTCAACATAAAGCTCCTCTTTTTACACAATCATAAAATATGAATTTGAATAAAATGAATAATAAATGCTGTAAAGAAAAAAAAGTATTACAAATTAGTAATCTTTGTAGTTTTGCTAAAAAGAAATTTATTTCTGGTTTTGAAAGTCTAATCCTTTTATTTATTTTCATTGCGTTTTAATTTTATTATTTTAATTTTTCTTAATTTGAAAGCAGAAATACTGTTAATGTTTCACGGTATTTAATAAATTTCTTATGAATTGAATTATTAAGAACTTTTCGGAGAAAACTTTTTTAATTAACAATATTATAATTGCTTAACTTTATTTATTGATCATTGCTTTGAAATTAATTAATTTAAATAAGGAAATAGTATATGAAGAAATTAAAAAATTTCAATTAGTGAAGGGTTGTCCGTTGTTAATTCCTATATGATGATAATTAATTTCAATAAAGATTTATTTTTGGTTTTAAATTTTTTATGTAGGTAAGATAAAAACAAGTTTAAATATTAAAAATCTATTGTTAAAATCTATTTTTGGTTATTCTAATGCATTCTTTAAAAAAAGAAATACTCAAAAGAGAAATTAGTTTGCAATTTATTTCGTTAGATTTTAATTAATTAATAATTCCATTAATGAATTTTCAGAGGATTTAATTACTTACAATATGATAATAATTCATTTCAATAAATATTTGTTTTAAAGATTGGATTATTTTTATATAATTCTATCCCATTTTAATTTTCTTATTTTCAAGCTTATTAAGTTATAAATTAAACAATTTTTTGCAATATTCTATAAATGCTTTTGAAATTGAACGTTTGAGGACTTGATCCTACTCTGTAAGAATCTTCATTCTAAAATTATTGTAAAATAACCGGTTGCAGTCTGTCACCAATTAATAATAAAGTTTACGACAAGGAGCATTTTTTTCACATTTACGGGTTTGAAACCGTTAACAGTGAATATGGATAAAAAATCATGAATACTACACGATTCTTTAATAATTTATAACCAGCATGGTTTCAAAACGGGAAGAAAGTAATTTAACTGGACATTAGGGATAATTTATCAGCTTTGTGGTGCTGCCATCTATGTGTGAATATGAGTATCGTATTCTAATTGCTCAGGGTCACAAATGGAGAGGGCAGGACACACTTTGAGGGGAAAGGAATGTAGGAAATATTATAATTAGAATGATTAAAAACCATCGATGCAAAACTATATGGTTTTGTAACCTTTTACAACTAGCAGGTTTTCAAAATCATAGAAAGGGAATTTAGCTGGATATTGGAGTTAGTTTAGCAGCTTTATGGTGCTATCATCTATGCGTTAATGAGAGTATCGCATTCTAATACCCCGGGGTCACAAATAGGGGAGTGTATAATATTCTTCATGAGGAAAGGGAATGGAGGAAATATTGTTGTGTCAACGCTGGGATTCGAAGTCCTATCGTTGAGTGTGAGGTTTATAGATTCACCCTCTCGGCTATAATATATACCCATTAGTAAGAAACTAAGTGGCTGCCTTAGGTAGGTCTAATTGATGAAATAAAGTTCCGGTTGCTTACCCGTTAACAATTATATATTTATCTATACAAATATTCATATATATTAAAAATAAAACAAAATAACACAATAAAAAAAAATTTAAAATTTTTTTTAAATAAAAATCCGTAAAAAAAAGACCTAATCTCTTCATCAGCTCGTACGATTATGTCCGCAAAAAGTAGTGCTTTCTAATATTATATCAATATCAAAATATGCCAACACAATAGTGTAAGGAGCACTCAAATTCTTTTTTAAACGATATAGAACACATTAGGTAATAAATATCACGTAAAAAACGGGAAATAAAATGTAAAGAAAAAAATAGAACAAAACACAAAATGAAATCTATAAAGCAAGTAGCGAATTAAAATGAACTTTGTACAGAAAAATGTAATAAGATTGGCAGTTAACAAAATATGAAAACAGAGATCTCAATTTGCGCTCTGTTTTCATATTTTGCTGAATTGAGCAAATTGAGTTAAAAGCGTAAATAGAGGGCCTTTGTTTTATTGCAGTACTGAAGCACGTTTGATTTGTTAGTTGCCAAAGATTTGACCAAAACTGGATGTGCGCAAGGTAATATTGTACTGGAGACTTTAAACAATAAGATTGATATTTAATTACACAATATTAACTATTTCAGAAAACTAAAATTTTTTTTAAAAAAAGAGAGAGAGAGAGAAAGAAAGGAACTTAAATTGCCCGTTTTGCGCATAATTTTAGCCATGGATTCTCCCGAAATGGATTTGCGCATGGTAAAAATATATAAGTTAACAAGGAAGTTCTTAGTAAATATTTTTATAGTAACATGCAATTAACTCAATGGTTATATAAAATTTACTTACATAAGTTAGGTATCCATTGTTTCTTTTTTTTTTTTTATAAAATTTTGATAGAGTTTGTCAATTTGTTTTTTGGAAGAGTAAAAATTACTACATGTTTCTTTAAATCCATTCATTTGATTAAAAATAGTATTTAAATAGTATATAATTTTTAGAAACATCTATTTAAATAACATTTTTGCAGACAGTATAAATACCAGTTCTGAATTTAACTATATACAAGATAAGCATTTATATTTCAAAACTTTTTAGTAAATCCTTATTTCTCTTTTTAAAAAGAGTTCAAGTGATCCAGCTATATTCTAAACAAGTATGCTGGACGACAGTAGATAAAACAATAAGCTCTAATGTTATAAAGCACATAAATATTATTTTAAACATTCTTAAAAAGAATAATACTCCTTTGCAAAAAGAAACCGCATTTTAATCTCATTCTGTAGATATTTTGTTTCCTTAAAAATAAAAAAAAGCTCTACGTCTAGCAAAACATAACCAGTTTCTTGAAAAATGGTCAAACTCAAACAGAACAATTTCGTTTCAGAATTTACGGAAACTGCAGATGCTGTTACCTCTTGAAAACGTATGAATTGAAGGAAAATAAAATATAGATATCCGGAATAAGATCACGCAATACTTTATTTATTTATTTTTGTGCTGGGGAATGTTTTTTATCTAATATTTCTTACTTATTAAGTAAGAAATATTAGATAAAAACATTCCCCTAGATAAAAACATTTTAATAAAATGTGAGTTTAATACTTTCTATTTTGAAAATGCTAGATAGATATTTTACGTATAATAACCTGGAAGTTTATAATTGTAGTGATATCATATATTCACTTATTGATTTTTCTGACATTTATCCGGAAATTGTTTTAAAAGTAGTCAAAGATGGCTATTTTCATGGATATTTTGAATTTTTTGTGAACAAAAAACAGTGCTAACAACTCTTTTTTCAATGTTTCAAAAAAATTTCATGTAATTTCTGAGATAAGACTTAATTACGTTTTTACCTTATTGAACTTCAATATATTGAAGGATTTAGCGTTATTTCTCTACATTATTTTTTTATGCCTTTCATACGATGTCTGACGTGTGACGTAACAATTTTAAATTTGGAAATATATATATTTTAGGCAATACACATATTTAATGCCCTGTAAAAACTTACGAATAAAATTACGGTAAATTGTACATGAAATCATGGTACCGCTAGTTTTTCCCGTAGAATGTTACAGAACAGATGTTACAGAACACAACATCTAATATACCGTAATTTTTACGGTAATAATTACCATAAAATCACTCAATCACTTTAATAAATTAATATAACTGAAAGGATTCAAGCATAATATTTTCTAGTAAAAAGGGACATTACACCTTAAGTGTCGTTATTTTATATCACTATTTTATCGAAAATTATTTGAAATGAAATTATATTATTACACGTAAATTATTTTTTTAAAAAAAGCATTGGATTTTTTCATAATAATAGCAAAAACGCTATTTAAAATATTGATATTTATATTGAAAACAAATAAATAACGATAAATTCCAGATAAATTCATGATAAATTTTGCTATTTTCTGAATTTCAAAACTGTTTTGAATCTCTCTTTGTCAAGAATTCCCGCAATACTTGCTGTTTTGGTGAGCCTGCAGCGCCAACAGCAAGACAGTTGATTTTAAGATTTCTCTATACTCAGTTTCTTAACGATGTAAAAAAAAATGATTGAAGCTTAATTGTGTTTTTTCTTTTTGTTTGGTGTTATCTTCATTATTAAAAGTGATTGTCTAAATACTTACTCTCTTAAAATGAAAGAGTTATTTCCCCTACTCAAAAAAGAGTTAAATTTTTTTAACTCAACTTGAGTGAAATACATTCTTATTTGAGCGAAATTCTTGCTTTGCATTAACTCAAACTTGAGTGGTATTTATTAAGCAATATTTGAGTGCTTTTAGCTCAAACTTGAGTGATTTATTTATTATTTAATTGTGTGCGAGATATAAGCTGGAATTTCTATCGTTTTATTTTAAAAAGCAAACGATAATAAATCTAAATAAAATTGTTATGTTCTGTGATCTAAATAGATTATGTCTTCCTTTTTATTTTACGTTTATTTTTTTTTTCTGGAGAATATGTCATTTAATATTTTGAATTAAGAAGAATTAAAACAACTTTTAGTTCACAGCGGTATTTCTGAAGAAGACGCTGTTTTACTTTTCAGTAAGTAGATATACTTTGTTGTTTTTATTTTGAAAATACTTTTATTTTGAATGTGTTATATACACATTCCATTTAAATTAGCTGTTTTTCAGCGTTTTTTAATAAAATATACTATTCTTTTAAATTATTTGTCAAAAAAATTTATTAAAATTGAAAGTGTTAAATGTGGATGATTATGAAATATTAAAAAAATTTGATTCCCTGCTAGAATCTTTGTCAAAGCATGTGGGAATATATTATATCTGATAAGAGTTTTAGAATTTTTTCAGACTTCATATTAAAGTTTTAACATTTTATTTTAATATAATAAATTTATATCCATGTTTTAGTTTTTTTGATGTATAATTTTGGTACAAAACATTTCTGGATAATTAATTTCATATCATTCTATACTTCTTTTATAAAAGATATTTACGAAATTATTGTTCATACAGTCTATAATTGCTGTTATTTAAATTGCTTTCTATTAATAAAGTTGACTGTCTTTAATTTATGAAAGTTCACATCTGCAACATCCATTCATTCAAATCAGAATCTTCAGATGTTCAATGTATTTTATTATAAATATATCATTCAAAGAAAAAGTGGAAAATATTATATTTAAAAAAATTAAGCAGCATTTTGAATTTTTCTGTTTTTATCCTGTTTTTAGCTTTTATTTAATTGGAATTCAGAATCAATACTATCTTCTTATTTCATAAAGTATTTATCACATTATACAAACTATTTTTCCTTTGTTGCTAGCATAAAAGTTCTTACCACTTTTCTTCAAATTCAATTTTCGAGGCAAAATTGAAAATGCAGAATTAATATTTAATTAAAAGTACAATGCTAATTAAAGTATTTGAAAATGCAAATAAATTAGAATTTTACAATAGTTATAGATTAATAGTAAAAAAATAGGAGCAAAATTAAAAGTAATATTTATTATGAGATATAGTTCAATTTGAATTTATATACCTATATCCCAGCTGAAAATAAACTGTAGTTATTCTACAGAACTGAAGTAATTTCGTAGTTTTTCTAGAGTTAACTGCAAATTTTCTGTAGTGCAATCTTAACTGTAAAAACTCTGCAGTTATTTTGCAGCCAATGCGAAGTAATTTCTCAGTAATTTATTTCGAAAAAATTTTAGCTATTGTCTACAAAATTACTGTAGTTTAAGTGAGGTCACTTGAAAATCATAAATTTAGAAAAAACTGAAACTTTAAATCCGTGGTCATTCTGCAGTAAATTTGAAGTAATTATGCAGTCATTGTTTCAGAAGTATACTTTCTGATGAATCTGCAGAAAAACTGCAGTTACTTTGCATTGTTGTAAAATTGAAAGAGTTTGATGTCTTCAATCTTGCTTTCCTGGCTGGTATATTAAATTTTTATAATGTTTTTTCTTTTTGATTATATATTAATTTCTTACAATTAGGTAAAAATTCTAAACATATATATTGATAACGGAAATAACGTACACTATCTATATTCATAATAGTTAAAATTCATAAAATACATACTTGATTTAATTGTAATTATTTATAATTCAGAAGCGATACAATTTAATTAGTTTAAAATATGCCTAAAATTAGGTATTTAAATATTTCTGTATTTTAGTAATTTTATTAAAAATGTCGTTTTCATTAATTTTTATTATTTATTTCTTTTTGACTTAAGAAAACTATGTTTGAGCAAAGTTTATGGTAAAAACAATATTAAAGTAAAGTCAAGTAGTTAATGTTAATTAGTTAATTTTTTTATTCGAATTCATACTAAGCTAGGATTATTGCAGAACAAAAATTATACTTATTTTTTTCTAATCAAAACAAATATATAGTTTGGATTTTAAACAAATTTATATCAAAAGAGTTTGCAAAATTGAGTTTGAAAAAGGGTATTTAATCCAGATTTTTTAGCTTTTAACGTCTTCTTCAAAAATTTATTAATTTCACTTAGTTTCAGAAATTTGTCTTAAAAAAATTTAGGCAATTTAAAACAATATACCTTTTTTATTGCTTGAAAATAAAGCTTTATAAATTAAACGAATAAATTTGTTCGAAAAAAAATGACTCATAGTATTTTCAATTGAACCTAAATGAGCATAATATTTATAAAACTGCTTACTTTAAAAATTCGTTTAGAGCTCCTTACTTTTAAAAATTAAACTTCAAAGAAAAATGACGTAACTTAGGGGAAAAAAAAAAAAAACTCAAATCTACAGTGGTTAGGAATTTTTCATAAAAAAAACCTCTTAAGTAATAATTCATTTAATTGTTGTTTTACCGTATACAATCAAAATAATTGGATAACCACAAAATGCTGCTATTCAAACTGTTAACTCTGAAAATTTTTTTTAACTGTGTTTTCACCTTATTTGATTTAACAAATAAAAACTTTATCCTCGCCAACAAGACCCAGCTCATGAAACTAATTAGTTCTTTGTAGCCGTCTTGTCACAGGACTGCAGCCGAGATGGTTAATCGGTCAATCTCACGACAGACGGGAAGCCAGTTCGAATCCCAGCCAGTGTCGATATGCTCACAGCGAAAACTTTCACAAGTACTATATTATCTAATTCGATATTTAAATTCAACAAACGTTAAGATAAAAAAAATTCCTATCTAAGGCTTTCTCTATCAAAAGGAATTTTTTTGAAACGAAAACTATAGTATTTTTTATCGCTTACGATAGATGGCACCACTAAATACAAAAATTTCGAATATTAACAGTAAAAATTTTGACTGCAATTTACAAACTGAAATACTGAAAATCGCTCAAACACGAGTTAAAATCACTCAAGTTTGAGTGAAAACGATTCACTCAGGTAATACTGAAAATCACTCAAACTCGAGTGAAAATAACTCAAGTTTGAGTGAAATTTTTTTCACTCAAATTGAGCTATTTCCATATAACTCTTTCACTTGAGTGATTTTAACTCAAGATGAGAAGGCCGGTTTTTTCTAGATGAAAGAGTTAAATAGCACTCAAGTTGAGTTATTTTCACTCGTTCATTTTAAGAGAGTACTTGATTCTTATTGCACTAAAAATCTTGATATTTATTACCGTATTCCTGTGGCAGTCCTGGAAGAGGTAAGTAAAACTTACCTTAATTTTTATCAATTTCGCTTTTTATCAATTTTCATCAATTTCGCTTTAAAAATTGATGCTCGTAGAATGTTTGTGAAGAACTTTTGAATATTTAAATAGAAAAAATAAACACATACAAAATCTAAATATTTCATGCATTTACTAAAATAATAATAATTATTATTCACAGATGCTAATATATATCATTAGAATAAGATAAAATTCACCATATTTCTTGTTCTATGGAATCACTGAAAAATTCGGAAATTTTTACCGAAGCTCTTTGGGAATGATTTTAATAAAACTAGCATTAATTTATAATGGGTGAAAAAATTCAGTGAATGTGGTAAAATTTGTAATTTTATCATGATAAATTAGAACAGGGCATAAAAATCTTTATTCGGTTAAAATTATTTTTGAGTTTTCTATTTACTAAATGTGAGGTAAAAAGAAATATAATTTCAAAAACTAAAGTTTTTTGGTGCTTAATATCAAAGTCATGTGGTTTATTTACTATAAATGTCTTTAACATACAGTGCGGAAATTTTGTTAAATTCTTTATCTCCAGCACATATGAACGTTTCGAAGCTGTAGCTAGAAATTGAAGTGATTTTATAAAAAAAGTTACAAATTTCATACTTTTTTACTTCAATATCAGAATATTTTTTTGCCAATCTTAATAGCAAATAAAACATATTGAAAATGTTTTCAAATTTTTTTCGTTTCAAAAAACAGTTTCGTTCATATTATTTTTTCGTCTCGTTTTTTTGTTTGTTTTTTTTCGTTTCGTTTTTCAAATTTTTTTCGTTAAATATTTTGTCGTTTCTGAAACCTATGTAAAATGTTTGATCAATATTGCAAAATAGTGAATATCAATAATACATAAATACTTTTGAAGGAAAAGATCTTGAAAAGATTTATTCAAAGTAATATTTTTAAGGATATTATTTCTAAAACACATGATATACATGTTTAATGGCATTTTTAATCTTTCAAATATGAGATATAATACGTATATAGATTGCACTTTTCTGGAATTTATTTTGTGCAACACTAACTATCTGAATCTTATAAAATTGTAAACAATTTAACCTTTTTTCTAAACTATTCCTTATTTTTTATTTTCTATGCAAGGAAAAACTATTTTTTTCTAAAAAGATTTTGCACAAAATCTAAATAACAGTATTTAAATGGAAATAGCAGAAGTTAAAGCAAAAGCACTGAATAGAATGAGCAGAAGTTAAGCAAAAGCATTTCCTCCAATGCACAAAATGCATTGAATACTAAGCAGCGTTGAGAATATGTTCAAGGTAAATGAATTGGATAAAATCGGATTTCTTCCCAGGGAAACCTAATTTCCTGGCAAACTGAAATCTCTTAATTCCCTCTTGCGCTTCAGCTCCTCCTCAACAATAAAAAGATAGAAAGGGTGATGAAGTGATTTAGAAGAAATTCTGGTTGAATTGGCGACAAAAACAAAATTCGCCAAGTAGTGTGCTCTGATTTGTGAATAATTACATCATAAGTCAAAACCTGGAAGCAGTAACTGATAGTAGGACAAAAGAGGAGAAATTTTTCATTTTACAGCATCTCCATTAATCTTTTGGTTGTTGGAGTAGTATTAGAGAATAGTTTGATATCTAATCATAAAATCAATTAAATTTACTTGGTCAATATTGATACATAACAGGTAAATAAACACATTGAAACATTAAATCATTAAGTCAAATTAAAAAGGCGCACTAGGCAGGTGAAACCAAATTTGTTAAATATGAAGTAGAAATAAGACATAAATAAAATCTTCACAATTAAAATAAAAATGAAAAAATATAAATGTGTGTTTGCAGAACGGTACTTCATCAGGGAACACACTGCCTGCAAACTCACAGGAGCCTTTCTGTTGTTAGTGGATTTAACCAAAACTAACAGTGCCCCGATGCCCCCAAATGAAAAAAAAAAAAAAAAAATTATTTAAAGCCCTATAAATTTGAAAAGGAATCACACCTAAAAGGTACAAAATTTAAACCGACAACTGAAACGCCTCCTTCAAATCACAATGTAAATAAATGTAAGTAAAGTAACAGTTACAGTTAATTAAAGTAATAATATTAAAATATTCCGAATCAGTAGAAAAAGATCATCAAGAGAGGAAAAAAAAATCAAGTGCTGACACCTGTGTTGGAATTCCTAAACAGCAAAACATCTAATAAATAAGCAATAAAATCTCCAAGTGCTGCCATCTATTTTGGAAAATGAAAACCTGAATGTTCCCCGTATAGGCCTGTTTATGCGTACTTCAATATCGGCCAAACTAAATTAAAGTATTTAAAATATTTTGAATCAAGATATCAAAATTATTGCAGTAAAAGGAAATTTATTTTTCTTTAGACTAATTTTTAAATTCCTAATGGCTGATAAAAAATATGTTCTGTTGTTACAAATAAATTTAAATCTTAGAATTTGACCAAAAACAATATTTAAAAATCTTAAAGTACAGGTTGGAGAAAAAATGTGTTAGGCTAATAGCATTAAATTTAAAAATCTTTTCTTTTATCGTAAACACCAATGAAAATTTCATTGTTGTTGAGAATTCTAATACCAAGAGCCAAAAAATATGCACGATAATCTTCTGAATTAGTTCTTATTAAATTTAGTTCATCAGGATAAATATCATTAATTAAACCAAAATCATTACAATCAAAGATGATTAAATCATCAAAAAATAGTTTGATATACAGTAAACAATTGTGGTAAATCTTAAAATCAAAAAGTGGTAGCAACATATTTTATACCAAAAGTGGTACAGTGAAACACCCCGGATAATTTTTGGTGACGTCATCGTAGGTAAATCGTGGCATTTGTCAATTCAGGAACTAATCAGGTTCGACGCACATGCGTGACGTCGCTTACATGTATCCAATTAAATCAGATTTGAATCACATGGTTAGGCTTAATCACTTCCCTTCTTCTCGAGTTGCAAGTCCCCGATTGGCGCTAGTGTTCAGTAACAATATGATTTCAAATTATTTTTAAAACAAACATTGTAAATTCATTTGATTTTAGAGTAACATCACAAGAACAGTTGCGAATGCCCTTATACACTAATTCCTTGATTAAATTTTTTTTTTACAAAAAGATGTATACGTTTCATGGAGAAGATATTCGAAATAATATGAACTTGACTTAATTGAATAAAAGCGCAAAGTAATTAAATAGCAGAAAAAAATGAAATATTAGAAAAAAGTATTTATTATAGTTGGATACCAGCAAATGACGTCATCATAGGTAAATCGTGACATTTGTCAATTTAGAAGCTAATCAGAATTGACAAATAATTATTAATTGGATACCTGGAAGCTACATATGCGTGACGTCACTGACATGTATCCAATTAAATCTGATTTAATTCTCTTAATTAGCCATAATCACTTTACTTCTTCTCAAACTGCCAGTACCCAATCGTAAGGTAAATAAAACTTAATATTTATTTGAATGAATTTTAAAAGAACTCAATTAAAAAATTAAGTTAGACGAAATACAGTAATTAAATTATGTTTGAATATACTTAAAATATTTATTTCTATTTTGTGTGATAGTTTTTAAAAAATTGGAAAGTTGATTGTTTAAACAACTTAATATCATCATGGACTATTTAATTTTTATTTAATTATTTCCCAAATTTTTATATATTTTGCGTATTAGGAGATTATTATATTATGGAAAATATATTTTAAATATACCTCTTGGAAAACTTCAATAAAATAAATCAATGTAAATCTAAGAAATGTTTAATAAAATAAGTATATTTTTTCTTTCAAACTCAAACATGTCTGTATTTTTCTTTAAGAGTTCATTAAAATATATAAAGGATTTTTCAGCTGAGACTTTAACTTATAAACTCATATTTATAAGCAAGGTGAAGATACTATCACTAAAATCTACTAAAATTTTTATGGAAAGGAAACTAAATTAAATTATTCAAAACGTAGAACAGCATTTTCATTTTTACCCTTAAAACTTCACAACATAAACTCCTTTCACACAAATTTTTCTCTACTTCTAGACGTTTATTTATAAAATAATTTTCTCAAAAGTAGAACAGTTATGAGTCGTAAAGCTAAGCCTGTCTACCTTCAAAGTTCTTCTTTTATATTTAACTTTACCTAAAAACTTAGTAAGTAAAAAGTAAAAGAAGTTTACCTAAAGATTTTACTTCGTATAACAGTGCAGGTTATTTTTACTTTATGCTTATAATGAGTACTAAAGTGACAAGGAAAATGGAAAGTGGCTTAGGAGTTTTTTCATTATGTCTTAAATATGACAAGTGATATGTATGATCGAAAAACAAATTTATCTAGCAAAATAGCCTTACACTAAGAAATAAAGTATAGTCAAATCTACCAGAATATGTTTAAATGTACCATGTTTCTGGCTCTATGGGAACACCAAAAAGGCTTGGTAGCTTTTATTTTCAGTTCAGTTTTTTTTATAAATCAATTTGCATTTTTTGCTACATGTAAGAACTATAATTTTGAAAAAAGATCATAAAAAACTTCATAAAGACTATCATTTTGAAAATAAGAATTTCCTGTAAGCCGGAAAACGGGAACGGAAAATTACCAAGTGAATGGCCTAAAAACTTTTATATTTTGTTTCTATTAACCAGAACATTGCTAGAATTGTCATTACCATTTAATATGGAAATTTTACCAGAATTTTTTCTCCATGTAAAGCGCACATTTTAACTGAAAAGACAACTGACACCATGGGTGTATCATCAGAAAAATCCATTTTAGCATAAAATTTTATACCATAATTTCTGCAGTAATATTTATGTAATTGCAATGATTCTACATTTGACAGTAAATATTACTGGAAATAAAATGGACAGTAAATATTACTGGAAATAAAATGGACAGTAAATATTACAGAATGCTGTGTCTACATAATTCACGATGATATAATTCCTGTATCCTTATATGATTGAAAAGTCTTTCAAATGAAAAATGGAGTATTTATCATTATTGAGAGCAAAAGAAGTCTAAAATTAACAACGTTCTACGTATAAGCCCGGAAATATGATGGCACTTTGCTTAAGGCTCTAAGCAGTCGTTATGAAGTACTGAGATCCTGCCCCTCTGTTATATTAAACTCCATCCAGCTTCACATGGATCGTCGAGAAAATAAAGGTTGTTGGTGCGCAATTTTGACCTCATCGATAACAACATACTATTATGCTTCCAGCAATAAACTTTTTTTAAGAAGCTCTAACAAACTTTTCAAATTGTCTAAATGGATCAGAATTCTAGTTTTAAACTCTAAGTACTTTAAAAGTGCTGCTTTAATATTGTTTAAAGCATAATTTTAAACTCTTATTCACCAGCTAATATACACTTATAAAGGGTATGTATATATCCTGTATTTTATTATATAATAACTATAAAAAAGACTTTTGTTTATTTAATAACTTAAAAAAAGACTTTTGAAAACTGAAAACAAATAAAATAAGTTTGGAAAAGAGTATAGACTAGTAAAAGTCTAATAGGAAACTGACATTGCATAACTTGAGCTCAAATGAATGACCAGATTCTCATTTCTTAGATTTGTACAACTATTGCGCATATCACAGAAAGTAAGGCACATTTAAGGAAAATATATTAAGCTAAAAAACGTTCGGGTGTGACCCGTTTGTTACATAACAAAAAATTAATCGGTAAATATTTCTCACACTTATTTTGTAGTTTCCCATTTTTTAAATGCTTCATAAATGCATTTTTGTTCAGTGATTTAGATATCATTAGTTCATAAACAGTGCATGTCGCGTGCGAGTGGCCGTGATTTCCCCTGAATATCATAGCCACCAAGGTCCTCAGACGTTATGCCTGGTGATTTCATTTTATTGAATTCGATGAAAGAAATTATTCGGGAACCACCAATGCCAAAAATACAAGAACTATAAAAAAACACATTTGTTCAAATTAGAAACAATTAACAATGATGAACTACAAAGTGATTGGAACGAATATTATTAAAATTTAGTGGGGTGTAGTGTAAGAAATGGTTCACACAGCAAAAATTTTTAAATGCAAGCAAAACTTAGTATATTTTTCTTCAGTCTCGAGTATTATTTATCGTAATAAGTAAATCAGTTTCAAGCACATAATAATTTAAATTCCATACATTTATGCAAGGCCTTTATAACTTAAATATTTTATTAACGCTCGATTATATCTTAAGTGAACAATTCAAAAATGAAAAAATATGTCATTTTTGAAATATAATTTGATCTATTTCATAAATGAAATCATATGTAAGATAGTTAAGATACACATAAAAATAGAAAAAATTTTTAAACCTCAAAAAAAAGTTAAAAATAAATAAAAATTACATTCATACATCTTTAGAAAAAATTAAAATCTTAAAGCTTTCTTAAAAAAATTAATATTTCATTTATAGTGATAACGAAGTGTTTCATCCTGACTTATTTTCCTGCTTCGTAGAACACGTGATTCAATTATCTGCATTTATTATAAAGAGCAGATGTTAAGGAAGTTTAATCAGAGTTTATGGAAGGCGTTCATCTATAACATTATCGACAGTCAAAATCATTTGCGCTCAAAACAGATTTCTAGCACTTCATTAGCTATCAATAATATTGGCTACTAACTGTAATCAATCAAAGAATTTATCACTCATCTAAAATGACATTAACGCTAAATGCGAGAGGCTGCTGGTCAATTAACTCTTATGGAAATACGAAGGATTTTCCAAACAAAAATATGAAAAAGACTACTAATAAGAAATGAAGATGCAGAATAAAGTTCTTTTTTTTGGAAAATATATATATAATCATTTCAGATAATTTTCTACGTCTTTGGATTTATGTATTTTTACTGTTGTATTGTTCATCTTTCACTTTTTTTAAAATTAAATATCAGTAAATTTCATAGAAAAAAAATTTACATTGATTTATTCTGATTGTAAGCAATTACTCCTTTTTCTGTTATTTTTTTCATTTTGATGCTTTTTTTGAACTTTTTTTTTTTACAAAAGACATTACTTAAATATACAAATCAAAAGAATTTATAAATCTATTAATTTTTTTAACTTAGACCTTATTAAATTATATACTTGAGTACATACACATTGAATTTGTAGGTATAAAGTTCGTAGGTAAACAATATAAACTTGGTCAATTATACATTTCTTTTTCTTAATAATCATAATTAAAAGCAATCATAAGACGGCAGTTTAATATTGGATTGCTTATCAAAATTGGAAAATCTGAAAATTGTGTGTGTAATAAAATTGTTTTCTAAAAATAAACCTACTTTGTAAAAACTAATTTTAAAATCTACAGAAAAAATATATTTTCTCAGAGAAAAGCAGTTTATGGAAAAATACAGTTTTTTTCTGTTTTTAACAATTATCTGTGAAATGTAAAAAGATAAAAAGATTAAAAAAATACGGTGCTAATCACCCTAACTATAAAAGGATTACAAGCGTCATTTCTATTAGTTTTCTAGTTTATTATTCTAGTTTTTGCCATTCATATCGTACTTTACCTATAATTTTATCTTTTTTCAAATCATTTTACAGTTTTTTTCTATATTTTCCCTTATTTTTTAGAGATTATCATATGGGTTTAAGCATCAAGTAAATAAAACTGCAAATCGACTTCATTAACAAAATTATACTCTACTGGATCATGATGTCTCTTTAGATATAATTTTTGGCAAGTCAAGTTGCCAGACAATTTTATAAGAGGGTCACTATAGTTTTAAATGTTTTCACACTCAAATATGATTTCAATAATACTTTGGAGAAAAAGATATAGTTTAATAGCTTTTTTCAAAACGGAAACTATAGTCTCGGTAGCTCAGGAGATAGAGAACACGCCTCTCAATGCGGTGACCTAGGTTAAAACTCCAGCGTTGATTGGTCGTACGAATTATGCTCGCGGCTCTCTCCGACCGCAATTCTGACATATTCTATAGAGATTTTTTGTTAAAATAACGAAGTTTGCATGTTTGAATAACAGGATTCATCTGCTTTAAAAACAGGTACCCATTTTTTAATAGCGGTATTTCTCTAAATACAACAGATTTTTTTTACAGTGTACCTTCTTCTATCAGTTTTTGAAAAGAACACTCAAAATATATATCTAATAAATTTAAATAACAAGCTCCTCAGCAAGTAACTGATTAACTTCTCAACACAAATACTGCTCCGCACTCAGAATATTAAAGTCATATATTATTAAAAATTTAATTCAAAACCATGATTTAAAATGAAAAAAAAAACTGACTTTGAGGAGAGTAAGAGAATTGCAAATTCCTAAATTAATTCTGAAGAAGAAAAGCTTTTAAATACAAATGTCAAATGTTTCATTCCAAGCGCATCATATGCTTTCTTTAATTTAATTATTTAAGTTTTTTTAAAACTCATATGCCTTTGAACAACATTAAGAAATGTTAATATTCTTAAAATATCATTTTTATTAAAATTTAATTTATTAAGATTTCTTTCATACTCTGTAGGAATTTTAGTTCTAAAATTAGGGTAAAATAACCGACAGCAGTCTGTTCATCCAACTAACCGTAAAGTTTACGGAGAAGAAATTTTTTTACCATTGCGGTTTTTAAACCATTTACAACTAGCATGGTTTTAAAATCATAAAAAAAGAAATTTAACTGGTCATTGGAGAAAGTTCAGCAGATTTATGGCGCTGTCATCTATGCGTAAATGAGAATATCTTATTCTGACACTCCAGGGTCACAAATTGGGGAGTATAGGAGACTGGAAACTTTTCATGTGTTGAAGGGAAACATCTGCTGGGAACTGAGTGGCTTCACTAGGTAGGGTCTAGTTGGTGCGATAAAATTCTTGTTCTTTAACCGTATTAGGTGAAAGTAGTTAACAAACGACTTTTCTCACAGTTAACAGTTTGAATACTATCTTATTTATGGTTAGTAATAATTAATTGCATACAACATTAAAATAGCTATTTAATTTACTCTCATTCTCATATCCTTTTTAATCTATCTGTGTAGTGTTTCCAAATTCTAAAATTTATGAGTTTTTTTAATTTTCTGCATAGCACATTTTATAATGCTACTTATTTCAACTGATGTTCCCCACCGATAGAACCTAAACCTTTGCTTTATCTTTGGAATGTTACCTGCCTCAATTTGTTACCTGCTTTGATACTATGCTTTTTTTTTAATTTCCTTAACACTTTATGCGTTTTTCGAGTTCATGATACAATAAATAAATTAAAACTTAAAATATCTATAAGTTAAATTTTTTTACATAACTTAAATGAAGTACATAACTTAAATGAAATTTATGTAAAAAATAAAATCGTGTGTGGGGAGGGGAAAATAAGTAAACCAAAACTTTAATGCCATGTTTATGTTATAAACACAGGGAGGGTATATTTGAGGCGAAAATGGAGAATTAATCAGAATAATTTGTCTCAAACTGGACTTATCACAAGACGCAGTTCCCAGCAGATAGTCATCAATGACGGCGGTCAATGTTCGGGTGGGTGACCACTTTGATCAGCTTGCGAAAGTACCGAGGGTAGGTGGTATTAGTGCTCGTTAACCCGGAAGAGACTCGCAGGTGTTATGGAATTATCCCAAATTAAATTCTCTAATACGGGGCTAAAATTTTTATTGGAAAAATTACACTTTTGAGCCTTCGATTTTGGATATTTAATGCTAAATTATTTGAAACTTTTTTACTATTTTTTTGGCAATACAATTTAATAAAACGTGATATTTACTTTTCTGATAATTAGTATATAAATTATTATATTATACTGAGTGTGGTTGTTTTAATGCTGATATGAATGTATATAGTAATATTTATTTATATTTTGTTTTATCTGACTCAAAAGTCACACACAGAAATTATGTGTTATTAATATTAAAAAAATGGGCACAAATCGTTAGTTCCAGTATTCTTGATCTCTGGAGCAAAACTTCCTTTTGAGAAACCCTCTAATCTCTATTTTGGTATTTCACGAGAAAAACTGTTTAATATTTGAACTCACAGTTCATGATACAAGCGAGGAAATGAGAATTCAATGCGTAGATCACAAATAAGTAACATAGCAAGGTCTTTGATCTTCATTCATAGTAAGGTAAGTTCGTCCGTTTTCATACACAAAATAGGGGATTTTTGTTAGATAGCAAAGCAGTTTTACACTGATCGAGTGAAAATTATGATGAACATCGCAAACAAGAAAAAATCTCTTTATTTCAGAACGAAAAATAACGCTCTGGGAGTGAAATAAAAGGGTTTGTGGACCAAAAATTAAGAGACGCGCAGGGTTATTCTACGACCCCAGTAACTGATACATCTATTGGGAGAGGTAAAATGCCGGAATCTCATTCTAATTATTCTCAAAAGGCAGATAAGAATGAAAACTCAGAGACTTATAAAAAGAGAATGAACAGGTGTCTAGTTTTTTTTAAAAATCAGAACTCATACAATGCATGGTGTCATGCTTCCTCTCGAGTTAAACAGTATTACTATAAATTGCACAACCATAGAGGGGGAGCCATCCCCTCTGCAAAGGGTTGTCACTTTGATGGCATGCTTTTGGATCATTCCCACGTATATTTCTTCAGATCATCGCCAATAGCTCATTGCATAATTCTAGTGAAGATTAAATACAACAATTGTTTCTAATGCCACTTTCCAGCACCAACAAACCTGCTTTGTGAAATCAAGCCAGAGGCTGCGTTTCTTGTTTTTCAGTGGCTCCATCTATGGCCAGGAATACGAATTCAGCCACACATATGTCACAGCTTGTTTATTGGGCAGACCCATTCATACATACAATCATTCATTCACGGATCATAATTTTGACCTGAACCAGAGAACGATCAATCTCTAATTCAGTACCCCCAGAAGTATGATCTGTTATTGGAACATAGAGGACTTTGTTACCCTGCAGATTTAACGAGCACCAGTCACCATTCACTGCACGAGGAGTCTTTGATCATTGGGGATCGAACTCAAGACCTCTTGGACATTGACATAGCACCCTACAAACCAAGCTATCCTGACCACAACAACAAATATAGGAATAATCTAATAAACACTAATTACAGTTCACAAAACACTAATGCAGTTAACTATTATACAATTGAATAATAACAGTAATATTACGGTATATAATAGAAAATATTGATCATATATATAGGAGAACAGAAATACATGGTTTGTTTTTACACAGCTAATTTATTAAAAATCATTTTAAAAAAATTTCCCTTTTTCAAACTCTTAAAAACTATTTAAAATTGTGTTGATATTGTTAACACTAATCAATTTATGTTTTTTAAGCAAATTTAGTCAACAAATTCCATAAAATCAAAATATTTCTCCGATACTGTCAATAACCACGACCTTTTAGATTCATAAAGAAAGTTTAAAAATGTAAAAGGTAATCCTCAAACACTCGTTACATTCAATTCAGATAGCAGTAATCATAACTGAGTGAGTTTAATATACTAATGGCATTAGGAATATGGCATCTCTCGCTGGAAAAGTTCAAAGATAAATTTAAACTGCCATTCACTTGGTCATGTCGTTAAACATACAGGTTTCATATCACATGTAATTTCCTAAAGTGAGAACGAAATTATTCGGAAAAGGATTATTACTTTTACCTTATGAGTATAACGTTAAAGAGAGTATCTTAAGAAATGATAAATATGCCGAACGAAAAATACTATGGAGTTGGATAGTAAAGGAAAAGAAAATTATACTTTGAATTAATTTTTTATAGCGCCATTTTTTATAGTTATGTTATGTTAAAATAATTTTTGAATCAACGCTGATTTATGTCTAAAGGAATTTGCTTAGCTTATTAACAAAAACTAATTTTGATTTTTAAGATTATTATTATTATTATTTTTGAGAAGGTGGCTGGAGTTTTCATAATTAATATCTTTTAGGGAATTGGCCATAAACTGAAACTTCTGCACTCATAAATAACCGAATTTATGAATTAGGTGTTCATAACTACGAATAGATTCGATTAGAACAGATTAAATGAACTCAAACTCATAATAAAAAGCGAAATAACTCCTCAGTGTTGACCTTTTTTTGACCCCACGTAACATTCACTTTTACCCTTATTTAGGCAAATAAAACCCCTTATCGTTATTTTGTTTTTCTTTATTTTAATTTATTTTTATTGTTTTTATTGTTTTTATTTTATTTTATTTTTATTGATTTTAATTTATTTTATTTTTATTGTTTTTATTTTATTTTATTTTTATTGTTTTTAATTTATTTTATTTTTATTGTTTTTATTTTATTTTATCTTTATTGTTTTTATTTTATCTTATTTTTGTATTTTCTGAAGTTATTTGCAGGTGGACGCAAATAGGGGAAGATAGCGTCCCATTGACCTTTGAAAATTATTTAAGTTGACGAGAAATATACTCATGGCCCCCATAAAAGGAAAATACGTAACTTAAGCTAATTTATGTGTTTGTGAGCTGATTACTATTTACTTTAATACATTTTTAACTTTGTTAAACTCTCAAAGCTCACTAAACTGTAAAAAAGAAGAAGAAAATTTAAAGGCTTTAGTCATTTTTAGCAAAGTCAGTCATTCTCTACGTAAAATTCAAGGTATAAAAATAGAAAACGTATGAGTTAATGAACATTTCTATGATCAAACCTGGGGTATATGTTATTTAACAAATAGTTCTCAGTTAATTGTGGCATCCCTTCATACAGCTTGATCAGTTTTTAAAAGAAGATAAAAAAAATATGCTGATTTTCTGGTTGGGATGTCAAGGTGAATTAGAAGAAAGCTACCATTTCTCTCTATCAACAATTTTTCGATTATTTTTGTATTATAATTTAGAGTAAAGATTTAAAAGAGCTGTACAACTGTAAAAAATTCCAGATCAAATTACAGTATAGAGTAGCAGCACTTTGATTGCATCATTCGTAATATCCATTTTACCAAAAAAATCCATTTTAATCAAAAAATCTATTTCGGAGTTAAAATAAATTTTTTACCGTACACTTTCCAGTAATATTCATTTAATTAAAGTGATGCAGTGATTTTACCGTATTTATCGGTCGAAAAATTACAGTATATAAAACGTTTTGTAACTTAACACGTTCCGGTACTCTAAAAGTATGTACTTTACATCCTCATTTTATCCGAAATTGTTTACAAGGTAAAAATAATGCACGAAAACGTTTCATGATTTATTTTCATTGGAGATTATACCGCATAAAAACTGCAGTAAATAACCTTGCAACTTAACAGTTTTATTTTCATCATTACTACTGATGGTAGTAGTATTTACAAAAACTTCTCATTATTTAATTCTTAGAAAGTTTAATTAGTATTAGAAATTGCGGAAAAAAATTATAACCTCGTAATTTCATACCATATTTTCTACGCAGATTCTAACGTGTTTTACCTTGGTCTTATTTCCAAATATATAAAAACGAACGTCTTTAAAAAATCCTGCATTTGCATAAAACCTCATTTCCTTTTCGTTCTTTTGTAACCTTTGCTCAAATTGTGACTATTTTTTACGTACACCATCATCCTATATAGTGTTCTTAAAAAAATAAATAAAAAGCTAAAAACCTTTATCCTTAAAGCCTCTTGTCTATAAGCCACTTTACGGATAAGTAATTTATTTTTGCATTCACTTATTCTTAAGTAGCTTAAATGCAAATAAAAAAAGGCATTTTCTTTAATGAAACAATATTAAAGAAATTACTTCCCACAATCTACGACACATTTCTTTAACAGCTCTCATTACTAAACATAATTTTTAGTGCTTCTGAGTCCTTATAATATCTTACAGAAAAAAGCTATTTTGGGCTTTTCTGTATATTTTTATTTAGCCCTCTCTAACTCTTATCATTGCAGCTGTGACATTAACAGGAAAGTCTATCTACCAATATCATTGGGGATCTTGTTGAACGAAATGAGTCAATAATCTGCTCTTTCGTTTCCAGATGTTTTTTTTTCTTCCATCACCCCGAAGTCATTTACGATATAGACAATAGGATAACATTGCAGTGGCGTTTTTTGCCGAAATATTACAGCATAACGAATGGAAGGTGATTGTTTGTAGGAAAAAGCTTTCAGATCGTTTTTTTATTCGTTGTTTCCTATGCTAATCATTAACAACAACATGACTTGCTTCAATCAGCTCGAGCTGCTTACTGATTTCATCGATTAGTAATCATTTATGTTTTTGTGCCCATAAACAGATTTATAATTAAACATTTAGGAAAAATAAATTTAAATTAATTTAATTAAAGATTAATTATGTAAAAATTATTTATCTAAAAATTAATTATTTAAAAATTAATTATGTATTTTTTTTAAATAAAAAAGGTTAAAATAAAAATTACTTAGATTAAATATTAATTAAAGCAAAAAAAATTAATTCATATAAACTAAAAACTAATTTTTTAAAAAAAAATTTTATTATAATTTTAAAAAAAATTACAAATTAAATAAATTAAAAACTAATTTTAAAAATTAATTAAATCAGTTTAGAGACAAATGAAAATAAATTAAAATTAATTAGCATTATTTAAAAATATAATAGAATATAATTATTAAGCTAAAATGTATTAAAATGTTTTATTCTATTGACGCAGATTTGTTTTTAATGTTAACTTTTAATGTTGCTTGTAAAGTTTAAATAATTATTTAGTATTTTTTATTTTAACGTACATGCATGGACTGAACACAGTTTTACATAAAAATTTATTATAAAATTTGTTAATATTATCACGAAGTTAATACTACTTATTTATCGTTATATAAACGTAAAATGGTAACTAAATTTCTGCATCATAGAATATTGCTTTATAAAATAATATTCTACTACTGCGAAATATAAGAAACTAACGATATATAGTAATATATATTATTCCTTATACACTTATTTTATGCATTTTGTTAATAAATAATTTACTGTTGAATATTGTTATTTCCAATATTAACAGTATCTATAGATATGCGGATCTTCTTTGTTTATTAATGATTATTTCTGTGTCTTTTTTTCCAATGAAAAGGATCGAAACGGTAAAACATTAATTATCTTTTCATGATATATCGATGAATAATGCATTTTTCCCTTTATGAGAAATTATTAATACCAACGATATATAACTATATCTATATAAATGTCGAACCTATCTAAAACAGAAGGTTATATAAATATCATTTGCTTGTTGAGTTATCTTATTCAAATGATTCTTTTCATTAAATACATGATGCATAATTTAAAATTATATTTAAATTAGGTACTATAATACTTTAATGGTTATTTTAATTTTTCAAAAATTCAAATGTAATGCATTTATTTATAAGTTTAAAAAAGTTGTGTACTTATACGAAAATTCTAACTTTTTGCGTAGGATTTTCCTAATAAAAACTTATAATATGTAAACAATATATACCACTTTTAACATATTAAAGAAAAGAAGCTAAAAAAATAACTTTGCAAACATTGCAAGTACTTCATTAGTAGTTGGTTAGGTATAGAAACATCTTTAGATTTTCATCTGAATTAACTCCATTAAATTAAAGTTTTAATCTTGTATAATATTGTAATAAAAAATTAATAGTGATACTTTAATTTTGCACTGTTAACATCTCAATAATCTCGCACATAGAAATGAAAAATGTTTAATAAAATATAAATATATGAGTTTAAAAATTAAATCAATAATCTCAAGAAACAGAGGTGGTATTAAAATCTTACCTGATTAGAAATTTCATTCACTTCAAAAATATATAAGTAGGGAATAATAGTTGACATCTTCCAAGAACTCAAAAACAGGCGCCCATTTTCAAGACTTACCAGACGTGAAGGAGAAGAAGCAAAAACAATTTAAAGTATAAAATGTAAAGTTGCCAACGAAATATGAAAAAATAAAGGTGGGAAACAAAATTTAAAAAAAAAACCAAGGTGGCGAAAACAATTTTTTAAAAAACAGAACGAGGAAAATGGCAGAGTCAACTGCGGCACGCAGTTGGAATCTTTGGCATAATTTCAATTTCGACAATGTCAAAATTATTTCCATCCCAGTCTCGCAAGCTCATTTTGATTCCCAGGAATCGTGTTCTATTTAAATGAATACTGATTCCTTTGTAAATGACATTAGTTCCTCTCCAACTCTCCATAGTTCGTGGAAATGCATTTTACTCTGATTTGCCCCTCTGTGCCTCAGTAGTTTTCTCTTTCTTTTTTCCCTTTTGGTTGCTGCGGTTTTCTAGTTTTGTTTCTCACCTTTATTTTCTCATTTTTCTTTGGCAATTTGAGCACCTGTCGATTGTTATTTCCTATTTATATATTTTAGAAACGAATGAAGTTTTTAATCAGGTGACAAGAGCTTATAGTATAGTTAAAATGCAAAATTTTTTAATTACATATTATTCTATTCAATATGCATAGTATATAAATAATATGCTTCAATTTAAACTTCAAAAAACAGATAAGAAGTTCCAGAAATCTTTTGAAAACTGAAACGTTATAAATTGCTTCATTGTCATGAAAACATTTCTAGTAAATAATTGACTCAATCTGTAAATATCCTTCTTTTTTCATCCAATTCAAGTTTCCTTAAAAGAAAGCTTTTACCTTGCTTGAGACTATAACTATTAATTAATATTGATATTTTAATGTATCATACTTCGTATCTTTCTCATTAACTTAAGGAAAACGAACTGATTCTATTTATATTCAACAATGTTTTAGCCTCAAGCCAATAGTTTCCGATTATTTAATTATTTAGAAAATGGCAACAGCATTTTCATGATTGCTTTTCGGAAAAATTTTCTCAAGCATTTCTCATTAATAGTTTAGAATAGTTAAGTTTAGTTTTATTCTGTCTCACAACTCGACTAATCCAATGCTTCCGTGACCGATTCTACGTAGAGCTGGAAATATTTTTGAGAATGCTTTCTGTGGTACAATTTATCAAACTAAATCTGAATTCTGAGCAGTTGAAATTCATTTTACTACTTGACCGTTTTAGATCATGCTAATGCTTCTTTTCATGTATTTAAAGCGTTTATACACATGAAATAGTTTCCTTAAAATTTTTGGAAACTATAATTTTCTTAAATGGAGGGAAATTGAATGAAAAAGAGTAAGTATTACAAAAAATATTTAAAAAAAATTATAATCACAATTTAAATTTAGCTCTCGCGCAGAGAAAAGGATAAACATTTTCAAATTATAATTTTAATTTCATGAACTTTTCAATCATCTAATTGGCACCAGCAAATTAGAGGTAGCAAATAATTATTTAAATGACAGGAAACTTAAAAAAAAGGGAATTCGCGATCGCAACGAACTATGGGGGCGTTGTTGTATGAGACGCTTACC
>NC_092209.1:44714023-44742969 GCF_043381705.1 Parasteatoda tepidariorum | reverse complement strand
CTGAGTATAGTGCGTAAATGTACTACAGAAATACATGGTCTAAGATTTAAAAGGACTCCTAATAACAAAGAGCTCTGGATTAGTAATAATAATGTAAAATTACATATTAAAAATCTCTATGATTTATATGGTGGTACGTTTGTATATAAAGGAGGAATTATGGAAAAAGAGATACTAAAAGAATGAAATATACCATCCAAAGATTTAGATATTGAAGTACCAAAATGTGCAAAAATTTTATGTCCTGGATGTTCATTACGTAAATGCACGTACTATAAGAATTGTACTTCAAAAAACGGTTCTTAATAACTGGAAGAATTAAAGTATACTTGGAAACCTATGAAGAAATATATGATTTAGTATGTTTAATTTGTGATTTAA
Organism: Parasteatoda tepidariorum; assembly: GCF_043381705.1. Lineage (NCBI taxonomy): Eukaryota > Metazoa > Arthropoda > Arachnida > Araneae > Theridiidae > Parasteatoda > Parasteatoda tepidariorum. The sequence continues at coordinate 44,742,588 of NC_092209.1, read as the reverse complement.
TGGAAATTAATGAAACACTCGATAGGTTGGAATTGATGATTTGATCATGACCTATATTGATATATTAGAAGATTTAGTGAATAAATTTGAAAATGATGAAATAAAAGAGAAAGCTATAGAAATAGTGAATGAAGCATCTTATGAAATTATAAATAAATATATTAAAAAAATAATCTTTAGAAAACCTTTATAAAAATGAAATGTAATAAATGGAAGAATTAAACAGTCTTAAGAAGCGTACAGATATTTATAGTTTAAGAGATTTAAAAGTCGGTAAATATAATTTAATATCTCTAAGAAAAATATATACAAAATATGGAGAAACAGTCGTTGCAAAACTAGATAATGAAAAAGAATATTTTTGGAGTAAAAGTTCAAGAGAATTATCTGATAAAAGCATAAAGAAAATTAACAAAGGTATTTATATATTTAATTTCAAAGGTTGGATAAATAACAAAATTTCTGATCATGAATTAGAAGAATCTTAAGTTTTCCTTACTTTTTATTTTCAATATTTTTAAAATCAGTGTCTCCATCTTGGGAGACGCTGCTTTTTTTTCCTTTTTAAAAAACTTGAATATTGGAGTTTATTCACATATCAAAAACAACTTTGTCTAAGTTATATGACTTGTTTTGTCAATTATTTGCTCATATTTCACCTTAAGGTGATCATTATCATACTTTTTATTTCAAAGGTACTCAAAGTTGTTTTTTACCCTAAAATGAGAGGTTTTTCAAAACAAAACACGTAATTTTTTAGTGTTTTTGATTTTCAAAAGTTGTTATTTTAAAAGATTTTATGTCATTTTTCGATGCTAAAATTGTCAAAAAGGGCTTAAAATGATTATAAATAAGGAGTTTAGATGTGTCCTCTAGCCCCGCCCCATATACTACTGTTATTGCAAATTTAAATATATATATTCGAGCGTTGCGATCGCGAATAAAAAATTTAAAAAAAATTAACCGTTAAATTAATTAAATAAAAAAAAATGTTATCAAGATTTTAATGGATGTTTTAATGATTAAATCAAAATTTTAATTAATAATTGCTTATTTATCTAATTATGAATGGATCATGCAAATTTTAAACACGAGCTATGCTGTACGCAATGACAATTTTCACGTGAATTCTAAATTTTATGGCGAGATAACATTGCTTAAATCAGAGTTTTTTCTCAAACAAATTATTGACTTGTATAAATTTTAGAGCAATATTAGTGAGAAAAAAAAACGAAAATAATTCTGAAATTCACTAATCAAATTTCCTTATATCTATTCAACATTTATCATAGACATGTTCACTTTTTATCGAAGTTTTTTTTTTATTTAATTAAGTAGAAGCTTTAATAAGTGATTCCACTACTCATTTAATTGTCAATTTTGTAACAGTATACCTTTCTTAAATTATGATAATTAGTAGTGAATAGTATATTAAGAACTACACTGAAAAAAAGAATAGTCAAAACTACCAGAATATAGTAAAATTTACCATGCTTGTGGTATATTGGAGCACAAAAAAGCTTGTTAAATTTTTACCGAAGGGTTTTAGTAATGATTTTCGTATACCGTAAGCTTATAACACCGTATATTTTGGTATTACCATAATTATGGTTTTTATTTCTTTTACCAAGAGTGTCATTACTATAATACAGTAATACTATATATATAATAATACTATATATACAGTAATTTTAATAGAATTTTTTATTGTATGGAAGTACGAAAAAAATTTGAATGCTTATAACATATGGAATTCAAATTTTATCCTAATGGTTTTATTTTACTATAGTTATTAGGAACAAAATCCATTCAAAATAGTTTTCGCAAATTATAACAAGCAAAATATTATAAACGGGAAATACGGTATACCTTCGACAGTGAATGCAAAGTGTTTTGTAATAGTTTCCATTCATGAAAGTTAAGAGTTATTAACTAACTCCATTCATAATATTTTTAGTAAATTAAGAATTAGCAACATGGAAAAATCTTTGATAGTTTATTATAGAACGACTTTAAAGCTAAGAGGAATATTGGTTGATTTGAGAATTAAATGACTGAATAATGCTCTTTAATGTTTATGAATTCAGGATTTTTAATCAAAAGTTCCTAAATTTTTTGTCATCAAGGTGTTTCGCATGCTGTAATTTATGATTCTTATTAAAGCATTCCAAATTAATTTTGAATGATGCGAACTGAAATTATTTTAATGTTAACGATTTCTAACTGATTTCATGTTCAAATTAAAATAAGCGGATTCCTAATGCAATTAATTGTTGAGAAAGTCTTTGGAGCTACTAAAAAGAAAACTATGTAATCAAAACATATATCAGTTTCCACCATCTTTCTTTGAAGAAAAAAAANTGTTTATTATTTTTCTTCATTATTATTTCCAACCCCCCTTTTTCATATGTCTATAATTTTCCTTTGTCTTATCTTCATTTTGATCTAAAAATTATATATATATATATATATATAAACAATAAGTTAAGAAAAACAATAAGTTTCATTTATTGCGCATAAGCTGCACGTAAACAGAACTGATTAGATAAGTTCAAAATGAAGATAAAACAAAGGAAAATTACAAAATTACAGACATATGAAAAAAGGGGGGGAAGAAAAATAATAATAAAATAACAAGCAACTGGGGGACAAAAAAAAATTTTTTAAATCTGGAAAATAAAACATAGAATCTTTTCATCAGCCCACACGATTATATCCTCAAAAATGATTTCTTTCTGTTATTGAGTCAATATAGCCAAAGCAGAATATATCAATCCAATAGTGTGAGGAGCACTCAAAAAAATTTCTTACGAAAATTGCAACAAGTAAAAAAGAACACAATAAGTCAAAATAACACGTAAAAACAGAAAATAAAAATAAAAGAAAAGAAAAAGAAAAAAACAGAATAAAACATAAAACAAACTTGGAAATTTGACATGTTAAGTGCCCTTTAAAAATACAGACAATTCAGACGCTGGATGCAAGTTTTTCATTTCTCAATTGAGATACCTGCTTGCTGCCATCATGAAGCAAACCTATCTCATGCACATACTCCATTCATATAATTGACAACGCAAATTTTGTTAAAACAACTACCCTAATAACCTATCTAATTAAGGAATCCCTTGAATTGGAAACCATCAGTAACTAGACAACACAGATAATCATAGCCGACGCTTTACGATCAATAGCCAACCTAATGAATAATCCAATGAATTTATCGGTTCACTACTTAACGCGCTTTGACCGGGGGTCAAGAATACGACTGCAAGGTATTTGATAACTCCCTTCTCGATTCGTGGCTATATTTGCTATATTATTTAATTTCCAATTATAGCTTTGGTATCATAGAAGAAAATGCTCAACAAGCAATGAAAGTTAAGCAGTTAAGAGAACTTTCTATAGTTTTATTTTGTATATTCAAAAATGATTCCAAGTAGTTTGTATTTTCTTCTTTGCACAGCAATTGCTTTCAATTTATTTTGAGATTAGCTGTGAGAATATACCTAAAATTTTTTTTTTTATCTAGATTACAGTCTCTGGTCAAGATATTAGATGCACAATAAGATTTTAGGTAAATTCTTAATTATCAGGTGATACTATACAGCATAAATGTTTACAATCGTGTATCAATTGGTTAGCATTTCAATGCAATACTTTAAATATAAGCACAAATATGAAGAATACAAAAAATCTCTTGAATAATAATCCATTGCATGCTGTTTAAATATAAAAGTAGTGAATGTAAACTCGAGCAAAAACATACAATTATTAAAACACTACGATGCGTCTAATAAAATGGTCTAATTATTATAATATCTATATATATATTTCTCTTACACGGCACCAAAAAAAAGCCTCATTACAACTCCCCGAATGGCAACGTTAGAAAATCGACCAATGATTGCTGTTGAAAATGTCACATGGCAAAACTATATGAGGTGGCTCAACATATAGCGCTTTTAAAAACGGAAACAATAACCAGAGTGAGATTAATATAGGATGCGCACTAGCTGCAATGCACTTTTAACATACGAAATTTTATATAACCGACATTCTATAAACATAAAATAAAACCGTTATACTTTAAGTTTTTTTTAATGATTTAATTTTGCATAAAAAATAAAAAAAAATTTCAATTTTACCCCAAAACAGTCTTGAGATTGAAAATTAAAAATAATACATCAGTTTAAGGCAATGGCGTGCAAAGAGGAAACCAAGAGNACATTTAGTTGAATTTAGGTGAGTAACTGCAATATTTGATAATTTATTTTGCTAATATGTTTCTCATTTAGCTAATGTTTTGATTTTTGCACCATGTACTATCTAAATAGCTAATATACTTTTTTAATGGCCAATAAGAACATTGATAGAATTCTTCTACATAAGTGCAATACTATGTCTTTGATGATAAAATACTATGTCTTTGATGATAATATACTATGTCTTTGTGCTAGAACATTGGCGAGCGAGCGCAGCGAGCCATGGTTCACGCCGTGAACCACATAGGATTGCGTAGCAATTCTCGGGGGTTGGCGAGCGTTAGCGAGCAGGGGGCGGAGCCTTCTAGTATTAATGTAATACCTGATATAATAAATATTCTACATTTATATAATATATCGTCTCATTTATACAATCGTCAAATTGATGATATATATCGTCTAATTCAACCAATTGATACACAAACGTAAACAAGTGCAAACCTGCTACAATCGCGTAAAAACAATAAAGCAGTATATAGTATCCCCTGATAATTAAGATTTTGCATAGAATCTTATAGTGCGTCTATTTATTTTGCAGGGACAGTAATTTTGACTTGAACGGAACAACTGAAGGTTTATTTAATCTACTTGAATCAAAAAAATCTTTAATATTTTATATTTTAAAAAAAATATTTCTTATGTATTAAAATCTTCTGAAGTAAAACTCGACATTGATCATTTTTTAAAATTAAATACAGTTTTGCAAAAATATTATTTTCAATCGTAAAATTATTTCCGATCTCTATTATTAACGCTTCTGAAAATGCATTCAATGTTTTTTAAAATCCTTATATTAAATATGTATTCTTTCTAATACATTCTTTTTCTTTCCATTATATAGCATTTTTTAATTTCAATATGCATATATTACCTTAATTAATTAAACATCATTGGCGTAATTAAGCCTCATTGGCTTCGAGTTTTTGTGTTTCTTCTGAACGAATTAGTAAAACTTTCCCATTAATTTTCGCTTTTGAATACATAAATATTTTTTTTCTATTTCATTACCGGTGATTTCAAATAAGTATTCTTTTAGAAACACGTTTAAAAGAATTAATATAAATAAAATAAAATCGCGTAGCATCAGACAAAGTATAAACTTGATGACCTAAGCCACGCGTGCTACCACGTAATGTTCATTGAATTCATCTGACATAGCGAATATAAAATAATTAAATATTTAAATACGTTCAATAAACTATTTTTTGTTCAAACAGAGCTACATGCTAACAATTCTCACTGATGTTATCTTTAAAATATGTGAAAATCGAATCGCTGAATTTAAAACATTGGCAAACGCTTAACCAATCTGAAAATTCTATTTCATTTTTCGCTCATCCTGCAAGAACGATTTGTCGCAGAATGTTCTAATGTTGACAGGGATCTTCCTCGTTCTTGAATCTTTCTGTATGCCAAATTTCATAACTTTCGGTTGGATGGTTTAGGAGTCTATAAATGACATACATACAGACAGACATTATTTTTTATATACATAGATTATTATCTTGTTGGCAAATAAATCCGTACATCAGATTAGTAGCTAGTTTCTACTTAGCTTGCAAATGTAATCTAAGTAAAAAAGGAGGACTTCTTAACGGAGTGATTTTTGGAAGTATGTTAGCCTGCATTTGCACCATAAGAAGAAACAAAAACACACATAATAAACAGAGCCGATAGCTTGCGCTAACAAATTCTGTTTGATGCAACTCAGGATCAGTATAGGAATCCATCCATCCATGGCTGGGATTCTAGTTTGTTACTTCAATGAGAAATTATCTCCTGAATTATTCAGGCTTGAAATAGATGCGTTGTGATATCTCTTAATTATCAACATGTTGACCATTCTCATATCAGAAATTATTAATTGAAGGTAATTTTAAAAATAACATCGCTATCCAATACTTAAATTCCCGTCTCTCACATACCTTTCCCAAACATAACTTTAAGCTGGTTACATATTCCTCACCAAGTTCAAGGATGAATCTTGGTATAACTTGTATCTCATTATTTTACTCCATGGAATTGATCGATGTCTTGAACAAAACCCTTTTGAAGAACGCGTGAGGATAAGACTCTGAGAACTAAAGAACAAGGTTACTACTAAAATGTTTGCAAAGTGGCCAAGATTGGACAAGATTAATGATTTATAAACAATATATTACAATGGATAATGGAACTATCCCATGGTATCTTGATCTTGAATAAATATGAAGATTAATCTCATAATCTTGAACATAATATTAATCTTAAACATCAAGAACAATGGTAACCTTGTTCTCTGTACTAAAACATTTAACCTCGAAATAGATTAATAGCTTTTTCTCTTCGTTAACAGTCAGTGAACCATTATTTGTTCATATTACAGTCTTAGAAATTTAATTTTAAATAAAAACGTCTCAATCCTATTATTTTCCCTATACTTAAATTATACCTTTTCGTAACTTAACTTTGATCCAGTTACTTATTCCTCACCGATTTCATCAGAATAAATTCTACCATAATAGGAATCGCTTAATTTTACTTCAAGAATTTAATAATGATTGGAACTAAATCTTTCTAAACTCATGGCAATAAAACTCGAAAAAGTGTAAGACCAAGGTAATGATTAGAAAGAAAAAAAACGGCTAAGTGACATAGATTCGGCAAAATTTCAGATTCTTCAACTATGGATGACGAAAAACTTTGAATGGTATCTTAATCTTGAACCAATTAAGATCATTCTCTTAATCGTGATCTTTGTGGTGCTAGTAGTTATCGACAGTGTCAACCGTCATCTATGAAAAAGTACCTTACCACAGAATCGAGTAAACATGTCTTATATACTAGTGAATCGGAATTATATTTTTGTAGTGGTAGACACACTACAGTATTCCCCCAACAGAATTATAGCTGTGATAGAATTCGATGAACGGATACCACTAGTTGATTCATTGCTGTTTTGTGAGAAGCCGAGAGAGCTGTATTATGATTACCGTACTTGAATGCTGATCGTGAGAGCTGTATTAAGTTCACGATCTGGTCGTTCCTGTGTTGCCTTTAGCAGTCGAGTGTATGCGTTGTGTGTGATCGAGACTGAGAAGCAACAGCATTAGGAAGTGGATAATGTCGCAGTCACAAGTAGCAAGTCAACTGTTCAGTATGGATCATTCTTCGAAGAAGGCGTGTTCAAATCATAGTGGGCGTCGTTTCTGCCAAGGTAGGCGTGTTCACATCTCGTTCGGAGGTAACCAATGTGGGGATAGTACTTGTTGACAATGTCAACCTTCATCAATGAAAAGATGTCCCACCATAGAATCGAGTTAACATGCCTTATGTACTAGTGAATCGGAATTATATTTTTGTAGTGGTAGACACACTACAGTATTCCCCCACCATAATTATAGCTTTGATGGAATTCGATGAACGGATATCACTAGTTGATTCATTGCTGTTTTGTGAGAAGCCGGGAGAGCTGTATTATAATCACCGTACATGAGTGCTGATCGTGACAGCTGTATTAAGATCACGGTCATGGTCGTTCCTGTGTTGCCTTTAGCAGTCGATTGTATACATTGTACGTTGTGTGTGATCGAGACTGAGAAGCAACAGCGTTAGGAAGTGGATAATATTGCAGTCGCAAGTAGCAAGTCAACTGTTCAGTGTGGATCATCCTTCGAAGAAGGCGTGTTCAAATCGTAGTGGGCGTCGTTTCTGCCAAGGTAGGCATGTTCACATTTCGTTCGGAGGTAACCAATGTGGGGATAGTACTTATCGACAATGTTAACGCTTTATCAATGAAAAGATATCCCACCATAGAATCGAGTTCGTCTTATATACTAGTGAATTGGAATTATATTTTTGCAGTGGTAGACGCACTACAATCTTGAACATAATAATCATCTCTAGAACAATAACCCTATCCTCTATCCTAAGACAGAAAGGCTAGTTAACCACAACTATACCATTCTTTATTCATACTACATACCTAGAAGTTTAATTTTGAAAGAAAATGTTCCAATCCATTACTTGAATTCCCTATTCTTTAAACACCTTTCCGGAACTTAACTTTGATCTAGTTAGTTATTCATCACCAATTTCATCAGAACGGAATCCTAGCATAACATGAATCTTATTAACTTAGTCCGTAGAATTAATCAATGCTTTGAACAAAATTCTCTCTAAACTCGCGGGAATAAGACTCGGTAAAGTGGAGAACAAGGTATAAAGACTAACGAAAAATTGGCCAGGATTTGGCGAGACTCCAGATTTTTAAATCATGAATAAAGACACTATTCAGGGCTGTATCTTCATCTTGAACAATGATAAAGATCGTACTATTTATTTTCTGTACTGAATAGCTCATTTCAAAACAGCGAACACAATAGATTTTCTTTCTGTTAGATGAATAGGAATTGATGTAAACTTAAATGAAACAGATATTTCGCGATCCAAATAAAACCATTTTTATATCTCATGAATAAATCATTTTGTCATTTTATTTTATTTTTAAATCATTAGATATTTGGATGATATACTTAAATTGAAAATTTCATTTTATAGTGTATATAAGAAGCAATCCTCTATGTCCATTTTTATTTTCTTATCAGGAAAATAAAATTGAACTTTACATATTTACCATATTAGTACTAGAAGCAATCTTGAATTTATTTAAAAGGTCAAAGTTAATACTATTTAGTGCAGAGCGAAAAGTGTTTTCAAAGATATTTGAATCTTATTATTACCAGGGCTTCTTCTCAACACAAGCTTTAGATGTAATATTTTTACACCGGATTTAGAGATAAGATACCAAAACTGATTTCACATGCACCATTCTCTCAGGTGTGTAATTCTCTTTAAATCTTTTAATAAAAATCTTAGGGGTAACATTTACACCAGCAAAGAGTGGGGAAATGTTACATTAAATATTTGATGTCATACTTTGTATTGAATGGTTGAGAGAAACATACGATCACATAGGGTTAAAGATAGCAAAGAAAGTAATTTCAAAAATACTACAAACTAACGTTTTTTTAGACTTATTGTGAATTTGGTCATAGTTTTATTAGTAAATTGACGCAAAGAACTTTTGATTCACATAATTATTTTTAAATATACAGTCATATTTTATTTTATTACCATCTTGAACATCCGACCCAATTTCGCTTTTATGACTACCAATATTCAACTTCTTAGTCTTGTAATTTTGAATCCAATCCAGAAGATAAGGGAACTCTTCGATGAAGTATTGAGGAAAATGTGTCTTTGTGGTGGACTTTTTGAGGGAACTAGCCCGCATTTACGTTACATGGAGAGACGGAACCTACCAGCTGTTAGCCCGACGACAAGGGGACTCTAAAACATGAGCAGACTTGAGAATTCCGATTGACCAGCTATCGCTGGGATTTGAATCCGGGTCACTTAATTGGAAAGCGAGCGATTTATCCCTTGAGCCACCACGGCTATATAGATATATTTGTAAAAAGTAAGTTTAACAAAGAGATTCAACTTTGCACCTTTCTGCTCAATGAATTGTATAAATCATGACTTCCAGATTAAAGCATCTCATACCTTATAGATCTTGCATCACAATAATTCTGAAAATATGTTTAAAAGAGAACGCAAGGTTTTCGTGATTATGACTTATAACTGTTAATAAAGTTGTGCTCCCTGAACAAATCGACATATTATTTACTCTTCCATGTCTGAACTATGACATCGCTAGATCAACGCTCCACATTAATGAGAAGTAATTTTTCAACGGTGACAGTTTAGTTACCAGAAAATACGACTGAAATGTCTCTCTATTATTCATTGTATAATGCATCCAGTAAGATCCCATAATATCAATCTCATTCATCAAGTGTAAAGTATTTAAATAAGAGCCCTTGTACACCAGAAGCCCGTTTCAAGTACATTTGAAGTACAAAATTAGTCTCTTTTAGATGGATGGTACTCTATTATAAGAGCTCTTTATTGTTGTACTATTCAGATGCTCATAATCTCTATTACTGGCTAGTCAAGTTTGGTGACTCATTTTGGTTTTTCAAATGTTGCAATTTACAGATAATTTCTTAAAACATTTTTCATCATAAAATATTTTTTTGGTAACCAGGTTTCGGTAGCCATGTTTACTGATATTGAATTTTCTTTCAATTGTTCATAAATTAAACTTTTCTTGTTTGCGATTCAGAATCCGGAACTAGTGCACATTGGTGCTGAGTATTATAAAAAGAATTTCATGGCGATCTTTTTCAATATTACTTAATTTTATTATTTTTTCATTTTGCATTATTTTTCATACAGATGAAGAAAGATATGAAATATTTCTTTAAGGATTTTCATAAATCACAAGCTTAAAGCACAAGTAAATAGCTATAAAAATATAAAGATACTTATATTTACCGAGTAGGCTGAGATAGCCTGGTTGATAGGAAGTTGGGCTCGTGTTCCTTGAGACCATCAGTTCAAAGCTCACCAGCCTAAGAATTCCCGTTTATTAAATGGTGACTGGTGCACGTTAAATTTGACGGGGACCACTAAGTCCTCCAAATTTCCATAACAAATCTATACTTTTGGGGTTACTGGATCGGAGATAGATCGTTCTCGGCTTCAGTCAAAATTACGATCTGAGCATGGATGAAAGGTGTGCGAATGAGTTCTCCCTGCAAAACTGGTTGTAACGCATGTGTCTGGAAGAAACGTATTCTTTGCCATAGATGTCACCACAGAAAAAAAGGAAGCGCACCCTCGTCCTTGAAATTTGCTATGATATCTCACAGCACGCTTGCTGGTATTGGCATATGGCATAAGTTACAACAAATTTTTACCGAGTAAATATTGACAAATATCGACTCTCACGACAGTATCATTGTCAATAGCTAACACGATATTACCATGCCCAATATGTATAGTAGACGATATCGTTCGCGGTAACAGTAGTTGACGATATCGTTCACGGTTAACCAACAATTGCTGCCTTTTATCGTGACATCATCATTATTGTTCAGAACTATCTAAGACACTTTATTTATCTAAAAACATTATATTCCCTATATATCATGAACGTTCTAAGTGAGTATTCAAAAATATTGCTATCATGATGTTTAAAAAGTATTGATATTTAACGATTTCTATCTGTAGAGTACGTAAAAGGTTTTCTAATGTACAACAGGGAGTAAATGAGTGCTTGAAATTGCTAAAGTTTAAGCTCTTAAGACTTCAGAGCTTGCTAGCGTGGGAAAATCAAAACAGAAAATAAACTTTTAGTTCTTTATAAAAAATATTATAGGGATTTTTGCCCAGTAATTTAAAGTTTAATCTTCACCTTGTTACAAAAAATTCCAACATTAAGATGTCTTAACCTATAATAATATGAAAATTTTTGCGGAAAATTTCCAACATCAATAATTAATGTTGGGCATTCCTTTTGAAAGGTTATTTTTCATTTATTGGTAGTTAAAAATAAAATAGACCAGAATTTTAGGTTAACCTCTCAAATCTTAGTACATAAAATACCGATTAATAGATCAAAACTCAGAGCAGGCAACCTCACTGCAAACGTTGTATTTTCATGGAAAGTTTGATTAATTAATCTCTTTTTAAACTTAGTAGAAATATTAACATGCAAAGCTTGTTTCTTCAAAGATTGATTAAAGTACCGCAAAAGCTTTACAAAAAACAAAAATAATCTCATTTTTTAGCTTTTATTTACCCGTACTGTAAACCTTTATTTTCATTCTATCTTTGTCAAGGCCCTTAAAAGCAACATTTTGTTTGTGTTAAAAAAATAATGATCGGGCCAACCTTCCCTATCAAATTGTTAAAGAAAGTGAATAAAAGCCAGAGCAAATAATTCTTGTTTTAGTTATTATCATAAAATGCAAAATAAACCTTGAAAAAGTGAATTTATAATGGGTTTGGGAACACTTTCCATTCTAGATTTGCAAATGATAATTCATCCTCAATTTCAGAAGGTTCTTCCAGCCTTATTTTGTAAATGTAGTTTCAATATCGATATAAAAGGGTGGTTTATGCAGGTTTAATGCGAACCTCATAACGCGTAAACAAGCATAGATAAATTTAACAATGTCTTAAACTCGCATGGTTTATTTGCTAATCATTTAGAACCCATAATGAGCTTTGTGATAAACGTTGTTGCTGCTTTAAAAATCAATCTAACACTGCTATCTCGGAAGTTATTAAGTTATCCCGATTTTTATCTTGTGCTCTGCATATTTCATACGATCAAGAGTTTTGACTTCATCGTTTAACAATATTAAAAAAAAAATTTAACGCTATAGTTCCCAACGAAAAACAATCAATTTATGTTTTACAATTATTCAAACCTTTATACTTTTTAGAAACATGAAGTTGAGTTTATACCCATGCTTCATGCAGAGGAAAAATAAAGTATTTTCCCCCATTAACATCCAAAAGTACCATAATCTCCTTTTCTACGAAGAGCTTTTAATACCTTTTGCATTTGCTTTACACCTTTTACCATCTGAAGAGAAGCAGTGGATAGTCACGGCTTTGAAAGTTTTTAACAATGACATTTTAATGCCGAGGTGTTTTCTTTTTTTCTTTGAAATTTCGGATCACGTTTTACCGGAGCTTTATTTCATTCATGTAAGAGCTTCTGATGCTTCTACATTCAAAAAGCACGTAGGTCTTGGAACATTTTCAAAAAGCAAATGAGACAAAATGGGTGATTTTATCGACGGAATTTTGCTTTTACCTATGATTACCTTTACATATTCGGTTTCAGAGAGAACATTTGGCTTTGTAGCAAAATTATTAATTTTGTGATTGCTGTGCACTGTGAAATATGAAAACAAAATATTTTTTTACGCAAATGTTTTTTTTAATTTTTACTGTTGATGTATTATAAATGCTGAAGATTCAGTTTGCTTTTATATCATGAGGGTTTTGAAATTCAACGTCATGATCATTCTGTAGCAAAATTTGTAAATTTAAAAAAAAAATGAGATAAAATTTTTAATTGGAGGTGCACAAACGCTTTTATCATGTTTATAAAAAATATTATTCCCCTAGCATAAATTTAAAAACTGTTAGATCATCAAAAAGTGTATTCATAAAATTAGCTCTTTTATTCTTTTTCTAAGCAAGTATTGGATGTATTAAATGCATACTACGAGAATGATTGTTCCAAAAATGTTTTAGCTCAAAATACATAATTGTTTGGATATACAGTAACATTATATCTAACTTAGAAACAAAATGGAGCAGTAAATAGAGCTCTCGCTGTCAACACAAGCAAACGTGTTGATGAAATATGAAATAAATAGAGCTCTTCTAAAGTCTATAAAAACTCTATTAATTTTCAAAAGAATAAACTGGACATTTTCTACAATATAATTAAACTTATAATGCTAAATTAGGAACTAAATAACTAGAGAAAAATTTTAGAGTTCTTATTCAAAAAATGATGTGAAGTATTGAGGGGGGAGTAATTATTACAAAGCAGAAGACCACTATTGTTTTTGTATGATAACTTGTGATAATTATTATTATAATTATTATAGATAATTATTAGATATTTTTTCCCACTAAGTTAGTTTTGCAAAGTCAAGATGAAGGAAATTTCCGTATTCATTTTCCCCTCAACACTCTTGCCTGCAGGGTGAATTCGTTGTAAAAAATTCCGGATCACGTTACGGTGAAAAGTACTGCCACTCAGGGTGTCGGTATTTTTTTACCGTAAAATCTATTTTTACCGAAAGATGTTACGGATCAAAAAATCCGATAAACCGTTATTTTTACAATAATAATTGTATTCAAGTCACTGAATCACTCTAAATTAATATATATTACTAAGAAATTAATTTAACAATAAAATTGAATTTTACTGTAAAATTGATTATATGGATTATGCACCCAAAAAGCCAGTACTTTATGCCGCTTTTTTTTTATCCGGATTTATGCTTTACCATGCAATTATCCGGATATATTTCTTTTTCAAAATCACCACTGTGTTGTACTGTAAACGATCTTATCTTGTAGATCATTGTCACTACTTAAATCTAGTTACGACTTTTATGACTATTAGTGATGCCATTCGAAAGTAACAAGGTTGGTTACGGACTTCAGAATATACCCAGATCCTAACTCAATATTTGTTTATTCAAAAAAGAAAGATACAAGGTTAATAAAATCCCTTAAATCTTAAAGAAAATCTTTTCTTAAAAATGCAAAATGATTACTTTTTATACCGTGTCTAAATTGAGAGGCTTTCATAGTTTATTGGAGATTTCAGATTCCTGAGTCATACTCTAAACTACATTCCTAGGTAAAGATTTATTTTTCTCATAAAAATATGACTATAGAAAAATGGCTGTGTATAATTTACATAAAACTTTCATTGATAAATAAATAATAAACAAGGAAATGGAAGCTAAAGATTGTGTATGTTCTTTAAATAAAATACTCTAAATTACATTCCTAGGTAAAGAATTTGTTTTCTCATAAAAATATAATTACAGAAAATTATTGTTTATAAATAACAAGAAACCTTAACTGATAATTAAATAATAAACAAGAAAATAGAAAGCTAAACATTGTGCATGTTCTTTAAATAAAATAATTCCCCTGATTTTTTCAAATTTGAAAAATAAAATAATGAAAATTTCTTATATTATTTTTTTATTATGAAAAATGTCTTAACCCTAACATTTGATTTTCTTTTTCAATGTAATATTTAAAATATTTTGCTTTGAAAAAAATCGCTAATTTTATTGCTATTTTTTTTATATATGAAGGCGTAAAAAGCGAAATAAAAAAACAGACAAGGTAAATCCAGCTTTATTTCATGCAACTCTTTAAACACAAGAAAAATATCTCCCTCAGCACCTTTCTTTTTCATCTTTCTTAAATCAAAATTTGCATTATCTGTCTAGAAGACACACTAAAAAAGTTCTCTGAATCTCATTATAAGAGTGCCCAAAGTCTGAAAAGAATAGTAACCTGTATATCATTAACCACATTCAGGTATGCAAATTTTATGCAATAAATTGTCGATTCCACACTTTATTTTCATCTCCCTTTGAAATGCATTTATTTCTCGTTTGTGTAACTTTCCATAAAAAAAAAAGATCTTCACAATGGAGGGAACATTTTTCCAGCACATCTAAACCATCGCAGCGCCCTCTTTAGGGAAAATTCAGAATTAGCGACAGTTATGGCATATAGACAGATCAGATTTAGATATTATTCCGCGTGTTTTTTAAAACAAGAAGCATTCTGCATTCGGCGCAGTAAGCAATTAAACTCTGGAACGAATAACAGTGATGGAAGAATTCTTCACATCGATCCATGATGCCAACACACTCTGACCTAATTCACATTCCACGCACTCTATTGCCAGATTCTTATTTTCTGTCTAAAGAAACACGAGAAGCCAGTGATTTGATGCACAACAATTGGATCGATTGCATTTTTCAAACAATAAAAAAATTCAGTAGTATCAAGAAAGTCTAGGAAGACGTATGGAAAATTTAGAATTCTCCAATACGTAAACGAGTTTGTTATTGGCTGGGATTTTCCAAATGACGTAAAGCTTTTTAAATTGTTGTTATGTTTATACACTGTAAAAAACGTCATATTTTGACTAGTAAAATCATTGAAGCATTTTATATGCATGCACTGGGAAATTTCTTTAACTGCATCTTATGCGAGTAAACCAAAAATTCTGGAAGGCAAAATCTATTGAAGTTTCTTATTTCAAAAGAAAATGGATTGGTTTAAAAAGATTAATTTTTACCACGAGATATATGCCCTTATAGCAATATCTATTCCAATTTTCTTGGCGAACAATCATTAATTAGCCACTGATTGCCATAAATTAGAACATATTCTCAAAAGGTTATCGAAATTAGGAAAATTGCACAGATATGGTACAATGACATATGTTCCAAGGTAAAATATATTTGATTGTACCAAAGTTAACTCTTAACTTGTTCACCGTATGGCTTGCTCACCATAATCACCAGTTCAATGAAAATTGAAAAAAATAATAATTTTCTTACAACTGAAACACTTGATAATCTTCTATAACTAAGTAAAAATCAGTAAATTATTTCAATTGATTCATACTCAAAAGATGAAAATTGA
Source organism: Parasteatoda tepidariorum (assembly GCF_043381705.1). Classification (NCBI taxonomy): domain Eukaryota; kingdom Metazoa; phylum Arthropoda; class Arachnida; order Araneae; family Theridiidae; genus Parasteatoda; species Parasteatoda tepidariorum. Next base: position 44,726,218 of record NC_092209.1, on the reverse strand, counting down.
ATCAAGAGGAAAGCAATGAAATATTACAATATATTTGACTGTACCGAAGTAAAATCTTCATCAGTTCCCCGTATGGCTTGATCACCATATTCACCAGTTCAATGAAAATTAAAAAAATAATAAAAATTTTCTTACCACTGAAACACTTAATAATCTTCTATAACTAATTAAAATCAGTAGATTATTTCAATTGTTTCATACTCAAAACAGGAAAATTGAATCAAGAAAAAAGCAATGAAATATTATTTTTCTAACCAAGACAGAAGAATTAGTTGAACTAGTTAAAGTAAATAATACACAGTAGAGTATAAGAAACAATAGTGAACTTGACCATTTAATACGACGAAAAAATTTAATTTGATTAATTAAATCCAGATGTTTGGCATGACAGGGCACATTGAAAGACTAAATGATTAAAGAAATTTAGGCAAACTTTTAAATTGGAAGCCTTTGAACTGGAGACCAAAAGAAAGACCAAAAAAGAGATGGTTGAATAATCATATATCTAATCATCTTGAAGGTGAAAAACTGGAAGTCGAAATCCAAAATTCGGAATGTCTGGAACAATAATGTTCGGCAATTCAAGGCTCACAGTGGGATGTAGTGCTATATAAGGAAGTAACCAAGAGATGAATTCAATACCTCGGTTGTTGAGTTTTACTCTGATTTTAACTATTGGTGGTTTAGGTCATGCTTAGAAATTTAAAAAAATAGTAATCCTACCATAAATTTCTTAAAAATTGTATGCGTCCCAAGATACAGCGTCCCAAGATACAGCGTCCCAAGATACTGCGTCCCAAGATAAATTGTCTGCGTCCCGAGGTATAACAAAGAAGTAAAAAAAATATTTCTATTTGTAGTTATTCGAAATCTTAATCGATTCAGATGTTAATAACAGATTTCATGCTTTGCCGTGGTTGCAGAGTCATTCCGGAGGTGCTTATAAAAAAAAGTAAGTTTCTAATCTGACATGATTTCCTAAAATATATTATTTCAGTTTTTGGTAAAAATATGATAGTAGAAAATCTTGCTCTTTTCTTATTTTATTTTTTCATTACTTACATTACAATTATAAAAGTACTCTCTAGAAAAAAATATTAAATTCTTTTTTTCCAACACCCCTTCTGAATAGATCCATTTTTAACATTAATTGATTTATAAAATTGCTAATAGTTCTTCCTGTCTTTCTGAAGTATAATTTTTTTTTCATCACCTTTTAAAAAAGCTCGAATACATAAATTACCTGTACTTTACAACTTTCATCTCACCTTGGAAAAAGCAGAACACAAATCGAACAAAAACCCAGTTCGAAAACTAACACAAACTAGTACGAATAAGCACTGAAAGCTCCATTCTCAAATGAGAAAACTCAGTCTAACCTGCTTAGTTCGATTAACTTTAACAGAGAAAAATCACGTATTTGGTGTTGTTTTGTTTGGTATAGATGATCTTCTTTTTATCTTGACTGCTGATTTTTATAAGGGTGTCATATAGCAAACACTTTGTTATAAAAATTCTTTTGAACTTTAAATCTTCGTGAAGATCATAATTCTAGGTATTTATTTTGTGTTTTTGTTGATATCTTGATTTATTGGGGATTAGGTTGGTACAAAAATACAATTTTTTTCATGAAATGTTTCTTGCAAAATAACGTAAAATATCAAATGCTAATTCAAATTGTTTTTTGTAAATATATTTTTTAAAACAGTGCTGGAGTTTAAAAAAAATATTATTATATATAAATACAGTCGAACCCTGATTTAACGAATTCATCGGGACCGGAAATTTTACTCGTTAAATCGGGGTTCAAAAAAAAAAATTTTTTTCGTACATATGTATTATTAAAAATTACTAGTTATAAACGACTATCTAAGATAAAAAAGGAATTTCCTGTTTGACTCATAGTCCACGTGACAAAACCCCGGAAAATTACCTTGCAAGTGTAATGTCTTGTTGACTCTGCCCACCTACCCACGACGAATTTTGTTTTTCCCTGTTGCGGGCTTTTCTTTTGTTTCAGACGAATATGCACTTTTTCTATTTTATTCCTCCCAGGAAAGATTTTTTTCCCTTTAGAATCTGCCAATTACAAAACAATGCAATATATTCTGATCAAAATTAATGAAAAATATTTTTTCCGGATGCTGAAATAATTCGTTAATTCAGGGTTAATTATTCGTTAATTAGGGGTTTTTGACTCTGTTTGTGCTGGGTTTGAAAAAAAATTCCTTAAATCGCGAAATTCGTTAAATAGGGGTTCGTTAAATCGGGGTCCGACTGTATGTTTAATTATAAAAATCGAAAGCGCAATTATTAGTTTATTTGAAATGCATTCTCACTCTACGCCTTTGGGAATTTTGAAAGTGTTGTTTTTCCAACGAACTCTAACAGATTTTCTACAACCTTAATACACTAAGAAAAAAGTAAAATCAAAACAACCAGATTATGGTCAACTTTACAACTCTATGAAAACTATGGGAACAACGAACCGTTTTGATAATGATTTTGATAAAACTAGCAATAAAATCTGACTTTAAAATATGTGATAAAATTTGGTAAATGAGGCAAAATTAATTAATTTTATAATGATACCTTAGAGCATGGCATAAAAATAATTATTTTGTCGGTTAAAATCACTTCTAAGTTTTGTATCATTTTAACTTAATGTGTGGTAATTAATAACCAACTTGAAAACTTGGTTGAAAACTTGGCTTTATGATAAACTGTTACCATATAAACAGAAAAATTATTAAATGAATAGTTTAAGGCAGAGTTGTGCAAAAATGTAATCGATTACATTTTTAGATTACAGTAACCAATAAATCATAATAATAATTTCAACTTATCATAATTTTGATTACGATTAATTAATGTAATCAATTACTTGTAATCGCGATAACAACTTTGATTACAGATGTGTACATAGTTACAACAGTCGATTAAAGTAATCAATTACTTATAATCGTGATTAAAACTCACCGTAACTTTGATCACAGCTGTAATCGTGATTAAAACTCACCGTAATTTTCATTACAGCTGTAATTTTGATTACAATTTACCATAATTTTGATTACAACTATAATCGTGATTCCAAGTAAGTATTATTCCAAGTCATCACAATAAACTGATTGCGGGTAATCATAATTGCAAGCAATCAAAATACATGAATACAAGTAATTACAGTATGCAATCGTGATTACAAGTAATTTGATTATTTGTAATCAAAATATCCGATTACAAGTAATTACAATTGCATACTATTTGTAAATACAGTGTGTAAATATGTACAAGCATGAACATTTTTTGCAGGTAGAATGCAAATACGCATGTAATTCAATTTGCATACATATACAACGCATGTATGTACGTATTTATGTAAACACCTATGTTTATGCGTAGTATACATACGCACATGAATAGATAACAGTTTGGGCTCATACAATGTTTGTACGTATGTACATAATGATCGTATGTACGTATGCATGTACAGTATATCTATGAATGTGAGATTGTAAATACAATTTAGGTATGTATATGCAATGCATGTACGCACAAACGACATTTGTACGTAGACATTATGCATACACGATATATGTACTCATGTGTGTTAGCTTGCATGCAAGTGCAATGCTTTGTATGTGCATATAAGCAGTCAATATTTTTATGTGCGTATGTTTATGTAAGTAGGCATGTACATGCATGTATGTACGTACATACGTATGTACGTACAAACATACATCATATGAGTATACGTACATATGAAAGCATATACACATGTGAATGTATGTATGTACAGTGCTCAAAAAGACGGACCACCCTGAATAGCTTTTGATCTAATGATCGGATTTTCACGTTCTAGAATTCAATCAAATCAATATCGAGATTCAATCTCAAGAACTTTTAAAGTACATTGAAAATATTTTGCGCACAATTATAAAATCTGTTTACCCAAAGATAACTCCTTGAAAATATAAATGTCAGTAAATATTTATTATCTTTTTTTCATTTTTTTGTTATTTCCATTAAGCTGCACAATCGGTCTTGCCGATGAGCAGACCTAGTGCGCTCTCTAGAGGTGGTATCCACTCTTTCAGGACCACCACAGTTGGGTGAGATACAGTTGGTCTTGTTAATTTGAACGTCCAGTTGGGCTCATACAGTTTATTTTCGTTTATTTTTTTTTTTTATTATAGTCGAAATTTTTTTAAATAGTAAGGTATAAATTTTTTCTGTCATTTTAAAGTATCTAATTTTACATGGCAAAATACACAATTTAAGAGAAATCGGTCGAATAGTTTCTGAGAATTCAAATTTTAAAATTCGGCTTTTTGAAATTCAATTTCTCAGGAACCATTTAACCGATTTTTCTAAAATTTTATACTTCGCTAAAAAAATTTAATACTTTAAAATTATATAAAAAACTGTATACCTTAAAATGTAAGATTTTTTTTGGCTATTATTAAATAAAATTTTAAAAAAACAATAAATATTTGTTGATATTTATTTTTTGCTCGGAAATATTTTTAAGCAGTTATACTTTATAATTATCCGCAAAAAGGTTTCAATATGATTAAAAAGTTCCCGAGATATCGCGAAGTACGCAAAAAAAAAAAAAAAAAAAAATCGCATTAAGAGGTCCAAATTTTGGACCACTTTCCTGACCATACTATGGGGGACCATATTTCCCAAATTGCGGCTATTCCCTGTATTTTTAGGTTAAGAAATCCGAATCCGTCGAAAATAGGTATGTTTATTCAGAGAAAGTACGTCTTGTGTCGGATTTCGTAAATTAAAATATCGTCTGCAATAATTAATTAGAATATTCGAGATCACCCCTTTGAACCATTAAGATTAAGTCGTAGAACGTGAATATCCGATCATTAGATCAAAAGTTATTCAGAAAGGTCAGTTTTTTTGCGCACTGTACGTTTATCTGCACAACAGTTTTTATCTCGTTCAGAAGATTCTCAGAATTTAAAAATTATGTTTTGAAATGCTTAAAAAGTTTTACGGGTTCTCGGTTAAAAAAAAGAAAGTTTAAAATTCAGTTAAAGTTTTTACGAAACATAATTAAATCCATTCAAAGAGGATCTTAATTATATCGCTTGAGATAATCTTCATATTTGAAATATCACTCCTTGCATTTGTTTGACACTTTAAAAACTCGTTTGATTAAAATATGACAAACAGATTTTTTTTCTAGATATAAAGCTAGATATAAACCACATCAGATTCTAGATATAAACCACATCATCTAAATACGAAAATGGTTATCTTTTTATGTTCATTTAGTATGCTTATCCATATGACAGCGTATATTTTGTTCAGAAAATTTTCAGATCACCAAAAAGTGTGTTATAAAAAATAGAAATTCGTTCCCGGTTTTTGGTAAGTTTATATGGTTATTATTCACTAGTTTCCGTTTACTTTAAATGATAAATTTCAGAAACAAATAAGTAAGCAAATAACACATCTGGGGTTGGGGAGAAAAAAAAGTTTTCATTTTTTATTTATTGCTGATTTTTTATACATTTATATCCTACTGATACTATAGTACAGTACTGTAGTACTTCTTTATCTTATAACCGTCGTTGAACAGCCGACCCAATGTTTTAGATTTACAACTACTAATGTTCATCTCTGTAACCTAGTAATTCTGAACCCAATCCAGAAGACAAGGGAACTCCTAGATCAAGCATTGGGAGACATTTGCCTTCGTTGAAAACTTTTTGATGGAACTAACCCGCATTTGCGTTACATGGAGAGGAAGACCACAAGAACCTTCCTCGACTAGCCTGACGACAAGGGTACTCTAACCCACGATCCGTCTACCACTGAGAATATTTCACTTTTGCACTGTGGTCAGTGCAAGCCGGATGCGGAATTCGTATCAGCCAGCAGGCGTCGGGATACGATCCCGGTTCTCCTCATTGGAAGGCGAACGCTCTATCCCCTGAGCCATCGTGTTTCTATAGTACAGTACTGTAGTAATATCACTGATAAACAGTACTGTAAGATATTTCTGTGAGAATACATTTGTAATCTCGAATATACACATTCAATGCAAACGCATTTTGACATAGAAAGAACGAGTAAAATGATCGTAGCCAGGAGGCAGCGTACTCAAAAAAACGTGTAAAATTGTCGAACAACCGGCTTACAGGTTATGTACTTTTCCGAAATTTCAGTTTGCTTCGTATTCTTACGTGCTGAATTTTAGTTCTTATGATGCTCTGAGTTATTTGAGTATGATGCTCACCCTGTAAAATTTTTTTCTTTTATATCATGCTACATCGAGCAGTTCTCATCTTTAGTTACGTATTTGAAGAGTTGGACTTCACATTTCTATATTCGTTGACTGCCGTCAGGGAAATTACATTCCTTAATTAGTTTTACTCTTCAAAACTCGCTTCTTAACAATTTTGCTGAAAGTTTTTCTCCTCAAATACAAGCCACATCAATATTTTCCAAGGAAAGCACTATTCCTAAATCCCTTATTCCAAGTACGGGGTGTCGGTTTATTTCATATGGTACATTTAATCACATGACAGCGCATATTTCGTTCAGAAAATTTTCAGATCACCAAACAATTTATTATAAAGAAATTGGAAAAGTGGACTCATTTTAAGGTAAGTTTTTGAAGAATTTAATCCAATAAAAGAAAGCATAAAATATATTGTTCAAGTTCCAGTCAGGGAAATCGCATTCCTTAATTAGTTTTATTCTTCAAAACTCGATTGTTTACAATTAGATAAGGAGTTTTTGCTCCAAATACAAGCCATATCAACATTTTCCAATAAAAACCACAATTACTTATATCTTTTAATCCAAATGTTGAGAAGGCTCTGTCTATTTATGTTCATTTGGGACGTTTATCCGCACGACAGTCCAACCATTATTCCAATCAAAGTTCTCTCTCAGTCAAACAAATATGCCGACAGCAAATAAACGAATAAGCCATCGCAGATGAGATGACACAGAGACACAAGATCCCCTCTTGCATTTTCCCAAAAGGCTACTCTCTCTGATCTTTCATTTCAGAGAAGAGACACGAAAAAGAAAGATTTAGGTCAGGAGCATACGAATTCATATTCTTTTCATTGCTTCGCTCTCGAACGTCAAAGATGTAAACCTGGATGTTTTTCCCCGGACAGGGATCCTGGAAAAGGATTTTGAAGGTTTTTTTGACGAAGAATTGATTTGATGTTTCCGTAAGCGATCTCATCAAAAATTTGTCCGGAACTGATACTGATACTTCTTCCAGCTGTCTCTTCGGGAAAAATGTTTCTTCGCAATTGTAAGAATAGATTCTATGGGTTTCAATCAAATGGTCGATAGTTTTTATGTTTAGTCAAAGACTTCTTAATCTAAAAAGTCTGAATTTCGATTTTTCCCTTTTGGATATAATTTCCTTTTTGCATGTGCAATAGTTTTAACACTTTGCTGATTTACTTTTAACAAGTCGCACGCAACATTTCAAATAAACAGTTATAAACCTGTAGATATCATTCTAGAACAATGATGTACAGGTGAATCATTTTGAGCAAATTTTAGGTTTGAAGACAATTTTAACAAGAATTAGACCAAAACTCATTCTTTTTCTTCCTTCAAGTTTCATATTCAATAAATAATCCAAAAACTGAAGTAGAAAGATATTACTTTATTAAAAACTTTATTGCTTCAAAAGCATACAAATCGGAAATAATATTCAACACGTTTCAAGCACTCAAAAAAGTCACCCATTTCCAAAACTTACCAGACATGAATGTGGAGTTCAGCAAAGATAAAGATATATATGCAAACTAAAGTAATTTGAAATATAAAACGAATGGTTGACAATGAAAAATGGAAAAATAAAAGTGAGAAACAAAATTAAAAAATCCGCATTCGCCAAGATTGGCAAATCAGGATAAAATGGATTTCCACCTGCAATGGAGAGATGGCGAAGAACTAATATCATTACATATGTTACAGATACTTACTTTCAAATCTATTGTTGTTAGTCAAGTAATTTAGTTTAAATAATCATGACGTAATTTTTTTTTTCATATTATTATTCATTTTGAAATGAAACGAGAAAAATTAAGATGTTTTAGTTACTTTTATGACTTAATAAAAATGTGATTACATATACACATTACATATACATATACATATATTGCAATAATTAATTAGAATANGTGGAATAAGGGCTACGAATCTACAACTCATCACGCATACACATTATATATATATATATATATATATATATATACACATATGCATATACACATAAAAATACATTGTGTGAAAAAAAGAGTTTATATATTCTTATTGTGGCATTGTCGTCAAAGATAAATATCGGAACTGTTTGTCAAACAAGTTTAAACGTTTCTTAGTTTCCTAATTCTGAGGTTACTTGGAAAATTGGTTTCAGTCGAGCATATTTCTAAATGTTTTGGATGAATCCAAATTTTCTATTATCTTCGAATATTTACCTTAAAAAGACTTAAATAGAAACTGTCAAAATGCATTTTATTGTAGACACTAAAGCTCAACTCTCTGATAACTTAAAACAATACAATTCCATCCGCAAACTTCAGTTGAATGCATTTTGAGGATCCACAAAATGAAAAGCTTTCCGATTCCAAATCCACTTTAAATTCCTCCAAAATACTTTTAATCATATTTCCAACCAAAAATGAATCGCTTAGCTTCACAGAGCTTCTTGTCCTTTTCCAATGCACTTATCTAGATCACACTTCATCTAATTCAAGATGCAAACCTTCAAAAAGCAATTAAGAATCATTCATCTGTAGAATTCCAAATATTTCGGAACAATGGCTCTAATTGGCTCCAATTTATCGGCGACAGTCAATCGATGTTACGAAAGCTTAGATTTATGTTTTATCCGAAACCATAGTTTCACTCTTCACTTTGAGTGTGATTGAAGTTTTTGGATTACGTGATCCAATTATTGCATTGAAGTGACGTGAATAGTTAGGTGAACGTGAGAAATTGAGCAAATGGTTTCAGAAGAGCATGTTTTTAAAATTTTTGCGGATCAATTAATTCTGCCGATTTTTACAGTTTGGAAATTCACCATGAAACTCTAATATCCAAAATTCAATTTTTCAAAAAAACATTTGGTATTTTAAAAATAATAAATATTGGGAAATCAAAAGGATAATTTTCTAAGCAAATGTATGCCTTCTTCGAGTTAAAATGTTTGCAAACTTTAAAAAACTCCCTAAAAAATTTCAAAATAGAACCAAAATTAATTCTTTGGCATTCCAAGATAATTGTTTTGATAATAGTTCATTGTCAGAAATTTCTCGGAAAAAATGGTTAACTTACAACCTTTTTAAATGTTATTTTACCATATTCAAACAAAACTGCCAAATAACCATAAATAAAATGGTATTCAAACTGTGAGAAAAACCATTTTTTAACAGTATTCACCTAATACGGTTGAACAAATAGAATTTTATCGCACCAACTAGGCCCTCCTGATGAAGCCTAATCAAGCCATTTAGTTACTGTCAGATATTATAGCCGCAAGTTCAAATCTGTCAATTACATGACCAACAGAACGGGATGGGTCAAGTTCCAGCTTTCACACCTCACTATTTCCTCCATTCTCTTCAAGAAAAGTTTCCAGTATCCTGCACTCCCCAATTTGTGGCTCTGGTTTATAAGAATACATACAATACTTTCATTCCTTCATAGATGGCAGCACCATAGAGCTACTAAACAATCTCTAATGTCCAGTTTAATTTCTTTTTCGCGATTTTGAAACCATGCTAGTGGAGAATGGTTAAAAAGGCGTATAGTTTTGTGTGCACGGTTTTTGAGCCATAATACTTGTAAGCGGTTTCAAAACCGTAAAGGTATAAAATGTTCTTTACCGTAAACTTTACGGTTAGTTGATTTGCTGCCAGTTATTAAACTATAATTTTAGAATAAGCTTATTCTAACTGTGTAGTTGAATAAGTAGTTGATAGTAAAGTAAACTATTTTTGCAGCAGACCGCTGTGAGCCTAGATGGTCATGAAGATTAAAGCTCCACAATGTCGTAGCCAATGACGAAATGGTCACTTTTTCTAAATAAGCTGGTACCCTTTGCCTGCAGCTTTTTATTGATCTTAATTTTTGATATATATATATACTGGGATACTGGCTTTAATTAACTCAATTTTTTTGTGGGGGGGGGATAACCAGCCAATGGTTTGAAAGTAAATTTATACCGTTTTATTCAAAACGATAGTTTAATTTTCACTTTTAACATGACTTAAGCTTTTATATTTGTGTTATTCAATTATAGGGTGGTGTGTGATGAATTGCAGGAATGTTAGAAATTAAATAATTGGTTTCAGTAGAAGATATTTCTACATTATTTGGATCAATCCAAACTTTGTAATATTATTTTATGTTAAGATTTATATAAGTTGATCATGGCCTAAACCCATTAATATCCAAACTGTTACTTTTCAAAAAAACCATTTTATATGTTATTAAAAAGAATGAAAATGAACTTTAGTATCTTAGAAAGGAATATTTTTTTTATAAAATTTCATTTTCATATAGATACTAGAAATCTTATTTCTGTGTATAGTTATGCATATTTATTGCTCCAATTATAATGATGAAGTGTCATGAGTAATTGCAGAAAAAGAAATTAAACAAATGATTACAGTAGAGCATAATTTTTAACATTTTTTGGATCAATTAGTTTTGTATTTTTAGCGTTTACCTGGGTGGCCGAATGGTTATCTTTATTGCCCTAGTGAGATAGAGGTAGCTAGTTCGATCCTCACAGCTCGAAAAATGTAAATATGTACAAGTTACTTAAGCTTTTCCTTATTCTTTTTATGACTTTTAGACATTTCTGGAACATTCCATTGCATCATTTACTGTTCCGCACTTATATTTATAAAAGCTCTAATGTTTCAAGGGGAAATGTCAGTTGCCTTTTTCCTTGGGTACCTCAATTGTCTTAATAGATGTGTTTGACTTTCGAAACGGATTCTTTCTAAGCGACATTATTATTTTATGCTGAGATTTATATAAGTTGATTTTGATCTAAAACAATTAATATCACATCAGCAACTTTTCAAAAAAAACTTTTTTTTATGTATTATAAAAGAAACTGAAAATGGAAAGAATACTTTTTAACAATATATAAGAAAAGAATTGGAAAGAAAAAATTATTTAAAAAAAATATAATTACATGCATAGACTCTAAAACTCTTATTTTTGTGCATAGCTATGCATAGATAAGATGCCTTGTATGCCAATCAAGTTTCGTCCCGCAGTGGACTGATCGTTAAGACATGATTCCCAGTAGAACACCACTGTTAAGCTTCACTGACTGAGAACCGATAGCGGGTGGGTGATCACTTTGATCAGCCTGCGTAGAGACTGAACGTGCGCAGTATCGGTTCTCGTTAAGCTGTTCTATTGTAAAGAACTCAACTTCACTCTCAGTGGGCTACCGAAGCGCGAAGGAGCCATCCTCTCTGCAGAGGACCAAAATTATGATGGCATGTCTTCGGATCATCATCGAGGATGTTTCTCAGCCAGTCGCCAATAGCTCATTTGTAAATGAGAACATTGCGCAGTGTAACGTTAATAAAAATGTGGTGATAAGTTCGAGTGGGAACCAATTGCATTTTTCTCAACAAAATTAAATAAAAGTCAGCAAAATTGGTCAACATACGATCGCGAATTATTGGCAATATACGCGTCAATAAAAAAATTTCGTCACATGCTTGAAGGTAGAAGTTTTACTATTTTTACTGACCAAAAACCTCTAATTTATGCGTTTAAACAAAAACCTGAAAAATGTTCCCCACGCCAATTCAGATATCTTGATTATATATCTCAATTTTCAACTGATATTAAGCATGTAAAAGGAAAATCTAATTCAGTTGCTGATACTCTATCGCGAATAGAAATAAATGTAATTTCAAAGCCTCCATTAATAGACTTTAAAAAACTAGAATAGGAACAAAATGAAGATTCAGAATTAAAAGAAATATTAAATTCAAATAATTCATCTTTAAAATTAGAAAAACATTACTTTTCTTTGGAAGATGTTAATTTAATATGTGATTTTTCCACAAAGTACCCTAGACCTTTTATTCCAAAATCATACAGGCAAATTATTTTTGATAATTTACATTATTTTTCTCATCCTGGAATATATTCAACTAC